>NC_133788.1:4422520-4546775 GCF_003597395.2 Chelonoidis abingdonii | reverse complement strand
CTGTCCAGAGCGGTCAGTGCTGCACTCTGGGATGCCGCCCGGAGGCCAATAACGTCGATTTCCGTCCACACGAACCCTAATCCGAGTTATCACTATCGAATTTAGCGCTACTCCTCTTGTTTGGGAGGAGTTCTGAAATCGATTTAAGGAGCCGTTTAACTCAATATTAGTGACGACGTCGTGTGAACGGATACAGCGTTATATCGGCCATTAAACCGATTTAAAGTCGCAGTGTAGACCTGGCCAGAGAAGCAAGATGGCAGTTGAAAATACGCTGTTTTAAGGTCATCTGATGCATTTTTTCTAGGCCTGGAAAATTCTGAATTATATTACTTGAAAGCTGAGAGATTTAGCTCTGTAATGGATAGTGGTGTAAATGTCATACATCTACTAGCCCTAGTGACTTATATCAGACATCATATTCATTCCTCTTGGGGGTTTTCTAGCAGTTGTCCGAAACTGAACAGAGCAAATCTTGGACTTCAAACAGTTCAGTGCTAAATGGATATTGTTTTTGGAGCTATAATGATATTTACTTTTAAAAAGAGCACACATAGAGCGCAGCTTCAGAGTGTCTGCACTCTTTTACCCATACAGCACTCCTGTATGGAGGCAAGTATTTTCATTCTGACTTTATAGATGAGAAAACTGAGGGTACGTTTATAATACCGGGACTATACCAGGATAGCTATGGTGCTGTAGCTATGTTGACATAGCTCTATAGTGTAGACACTGCCTACACCACAGACAGAAGGGGTTTTTCTGTCATTGTAGGAACATTACCTCCCTAGGCAACTGTTGCTAGGTTGATGGAAGCATTCTTCCATTGACCTAGTTATGTCTACACTGGAGGTTAGGTTGGCATAACTATAGTGCACAGGAGTATGGATTTTTGACATTCATGAGTAATGTAGCTATGTCTACCTAATTTGTAAGTGTAGACCAGGCCTGGTCTACAAAAGTTAATTCATTTGCCAAGACCGCACAAGGTATTGGAGTTAAAATCAGAACTAGCATACAGGATTTCTTGTCTTCTAGTACTATGGTCTGTCTACTATACCCCAGGTCTCTTACCAGTTGTACACTTTTTAAAAAAAGGCATATTATCCATTATCTGAAAACTCAATTTTTCCAACCATTTTAGATGCTGTGAAGTAGACTCTGCTCTCTTTATGGGCTTGTCTACACTACCCGCTGGATCGGTGGGCAAGGATCGATCCAGCAGGGGGTCGATTTATCGCGTCTATACTAGATGTGATAAACTGACTGCTGAGCTCTCTCCCATCGACTCCGGTACTCCACCAGAATGAGGAGCACAAGCAGAGTCGACAGGGGAGTGTCAGACACCGCGGTAAGTAGATCTAAGTACATTGACTACAGCTATGCTATGCACGTATCTTAGATCAACCCTGCGTGGTAGTGTAGACTAGCCCTGTGAGTCATACTGAATGAGTAGTGTTTAGTTTGCATTTTCATTTCCCTTTGCATTTCAGAGTCAGTTTGGGTATGATTTTCAAGTTTCTCTTGAATAAAACTAGTTAAGCAACAGGTTTGCTGTATTTGTAAATAATTAGTATTGTCTCTACAATACTGCATCCCTCTAATTAAAACTGTGTGCATATATTTCAGGTCTCATTCAATCTAGCCAATTAGAGTAAGAGCTCACAAACATTAGAACAAGCTGACATCAGATTTTTATCAGAATACAGATGAACAGCAGGGCTTTAGGGTATGCTTAAAAATTTACTTGAGTTTTATGCTTTGATGCCCAATTCTACTGCAGTATCATGGATTTCGACTTCTCTGTTCCAGCATCACACTTCCCTCAAATTTGTTTTGTATCATTTTTCCTCTTCCAGTGTACAAGTGTGAAAAGAAGCACGTTTCACAGATAACTAGCACCATTGCTCTTTATTTTTAACTTAAAAAATTATTTTAGAAGTTGAAGTTTAACAAAAAAAAACAAAAACACCTCCCTCAACCCCCCGCCCCCAAACCTGGCTTGGAGAATGTTTTGAAGTTTTTTTTTTTCAGCTAGATTTATAACCAACAGTGCAAGTTATTCAGTGATCTCTCTTGATTCCTGGTGTGGAAGAGGAAGTGAGCCCCCAAAAAGAGTCTTTAGAGAATACGTAGTCTCATTATTATTTATTATTCATATTACTGTGTTGACTAGGAGTCCTAATCATGGAGCAGGACCCCATTGTGCTAGGCAATGTCTCCTTGGAACTCTTGTATGCATCTGTATCATAGCATACATGTACGTCTTCCTGCCTGTGCTTGATCAAGGGCTTGGTTTAGTAAGCTCGAGCCATATGGATGGCACTTTTCCCATTACTTTAATTACCCAGATACCTGCATTCAAGAAGGGCAGCCTTGTACTTTTCTCCCCATTCTACTGAAAATCTGTCCAAAGACTAACTGTAGCTGAATATGTAACTTATCTACCTGGATAGAAACCACCTATCATGATGAAACAATATGCACAACTATCAGAGATCTTCCAGGCCAGGAACATCAATGGAAGTAATTCAGTCTCTTGGCATCTGTAGTGAAAACCATACTAATATGGAGAAAATTCAACTTAAATGGCATATTTTACTCAAATGAGGGGGAACCTCCCCTATTTCTCCAGTAATTTAGGATGACAAAGAGACAGAATACCAATGAGGTTAGCCAATGATGCTGAACTTCTGTTATACTGAAGTCTTTGGCATTTCAAAGCTATCTATCTAGGCCCTTCCTTCACTCTCTAGTAACCAGAGGGGAACTGCATATTTCTTCCCCTCCCTCCCTGCAGCTCCTTTCTGATCTGGGCTTCCTCTCTTTATGCTCACCACCCAGCTTCTTCCCTAGCTGGGCTTCATCAATGGTTGGGCCTGGCCCACCTGCCAGATGTAACTACATGCCTTAACTGAGTTCAGTAGCTCCAGTTAAACTTCTTAGTCCTAGTATAGGGTATATATCACATCGCAGGTGCATGGTCTAGGAATCCTCCTGAACTTCTATTTGTTACTAAACTCTCAAACTGAAACATTTTCCATCTCTGATTTGCTAGGAGATTACATCCTATGGTGGTCTGAATGGACTTTGAGATTAGACTGTTGCAACATGTTGTACTTGGATAGGAATCCACAGATACTAAAGAAACTCCAGCTAGTGTAGAATGTAGCAACAGGCCTTCTGACAGGCAAGTCGAGCGTAGTTTGTTGCTCCACTGTTGTGTTTGTGGCGTTGTCTACCAATCAAGTTTAAACACCTGATGCTGATCTTCCAGGCCCTCAGTGGGCTAGGTGTGATCTATTTCACAGATCTTCTCTTCCTCGTTTCAAGACGTTTGTAATAGTTTCATTGTCCCTTAATATCAGCTGATAGAGGCTAGTTGGAACTGGAGATGGAGACTTCTTGGCAACTGGTCAAGGTCTGTGAAACACCCTTCCCAAGGAACTGAGGATGACCACAAAACTGACTGTTCAGAACTAAATGCAAACCTCACTCCTTTAAAATAGGCTTCCTATGTGTATGTTTTACATAAACAGATGCAGAAAGGGAGGACACACACTTACTTGCATTGTTGTTATACCTTGATTAGGATTGGGGGACAGGAGAATAGTTGTAAAGTGAAGTTTCCAGCCATCCTGCCTGCTCCAGGGTTTTTTCTTCTCTCCATGCTGTTCTATATGTATGTTTTTGTATATATAATTTTTTGTGTGGAATAAATACCTAGATAGTATGAGCAGCAAAGAGTCCTGTGGCACCTTTATAGACTAACAGATGTATTGGAGCATGAGCTTTTGTGGGTGAATAACACTTCATCGGATGCATGTAGTGGAAATTTTCAGGGGCAGGTATAAATATGCAAGCAAGAATCAGACTGGACATAACGAGGTAGTTCAGTTCAGGGAGGATGAGGCCCTCTTCTAGCAGTTGAGGTGTGAACACCAAGGAGGAGAAACTGCTTTTGTAGCGGCTAAGCAGTCACATCTTTGTTAATCCTGAGCTGATGTGTCAAATTGCAATGAACTGAAGTCACAGTTTCTCTTTGAATCTGTTCTGAAGTTTTTGCTGCCTGCCATGGCTACTTTAAATCTGCTATTGTGTGTCCAGGGAGTTGAAGTTCTCCTACAGGTTTATATATTGCCTTCCTAATATCTGATTTCTGTCCATTTATCCTTTTACGTAGGGACTATCCGGTTTGGCTGATGTAATAGCAGAGGGCATTGCTGGCATATGATGGCGTATATTACATTGTGGACATGCAGGTGAATGAACCAGTGATGGTTGTGGCTGATCTGGTTAGGTCCGTGATGATGTCACTTGGTTGCAGCAATATGTGGGCAGAGTTGGCACTGAGTTTGTTGCATGGATTGGTTCCTGAGTTGAGTACTATGTGCGGTGTGTAGTTACTGGTGAGAATTGCTTCAGGTTGGTGGGTTGTCTGTGAGCGAGGACTGGCCTGCCATCTAAGGTCTGTTGAAATGAGGTCGTTGTCCAGGATGGGTTGTAGATCCCTGGATGATGCATTGGAGGTTTAGCGGAGGACTGTATTTGATGGCCAGTGGAGTCCTGTTTGGTTTCTTTCCTGGGCTTGTCTTGCAGCAGGAGCTTCTGGGTACAGCGCTGGTTCTGTTGATATGTTTCCTTATCTCCTCGTGTGGTATTGTAGTTTTGAGATGCTTTTGGTGAAGATTTTGTAGGTGCTGGTCTCTGTCTGGGGGTTTGAGCAGATGCGGTTGTACCTCAGTGCTTGTGCTGTGGACAACGCGATTGTTGGTGTCCGGAATGAAGCTGAGAGGCAGAAGTAGCATAGCAGTCGGGTTTTCATAAGGGTTGGTTGTTAACGTGACCATCACTTTTATGCACTCTGCGTGTCTAGACAGTGGACCTCCTCCATGTCGATTGGTCCAGGCTGATTGAATGGGTGGTGAAGCTTGTTTAAAATACGTGGTGGAATTTTCCAGATGCGGTCCAGATGATGACGATGTCCATTAGCGTAGGTAGAGAACGGGCTCGTGAAAGTACAAGGCTGAAAGCGTTGTTCCAGGTCAGCCATAAAATGTTTGGCATATGTGGGCATGCGGGTGCCATTTAGTGGATGCCATTTGATCTGGAGGTATATATTGTCATCAAATTTGAAATAGTTGTGTGTGAGGATAAAGGCACAGAGCTCAGCAATCAGTTGTGCTGTGGCATCATCAGGGATACTGTTCCTGACAGCTTCTGTTCCATCTGTGTGTGGGATGTTGGTGGCTAGGATGGTGTTTTCTGGAAGCTCACCAATGCATTGTAGTTTTCTCAGGAAATCAGTGGTGTCATGGAGATAGCTGGGAGTGCCGGTGGCATAGGGTCTGAGTAGAGAGTCCACATATCCAGACAGCCCTTCAGTGAGAGTGCCAGTGCCCAAGATGATGGGGCGTCCAGGATTTTTGGGTTTGTGGATCTTGGGCAGTAGATAGAATAACCCTGGTCAGGGCTCTAAGGGTATGTTGATTTGTTCCGGTGTTAGTGTTGGGAGTGTCCCGAGTAGATGGTGCAGTTTCTTAGTGTATTCCTCAGTGGGATCTGAGGGAAGTGGCCTGTAGATAGTATGGTTATATTAATGTGAAAGGATATTCCACAGGAACAACTTGCATATCTTTAAAATATAAATAATTGAATAGTCTCTTTAATATGATACCTATTTGTTCCTCAGCATAGTCTAGGGGAGAGGCAAAGGGAGACAATCGTTGGTAGGGCTCTACCAAATTCCCGGCCATGAAACACATGTCATGGACCGTGAAATCTGATCTTTTGAGTACTTTTATCCTATACTGTACAGATTTCATGGGGCAGACCAATATTTCCCGAACTGGGTGTCCTGACCCAAAAGGGAGTTGAAGGGGATTGCAAGGTTATTTTAGGGAGGAGGTCACGGTATTGCCACTCTTACTTCTGTGCTGCCTTCAGAGCTGGGCAGCTGGAAAGCAGATGGTGTTGGCCGGGCACTCGGCTCTCCAGGCAGCACCAGCAGCAGTGCAGAAGTAAGCCTAGCAGTACCACAACCCCCCCTCCAATAACCTTACAACCTCCTTACAACTCCCTTTTTTGGGTCAGGACCCCGACAGTTATGACACCATGCCATTTCAGATTTAAATAGCTGAAATCATGACATTTGCCATTTTCAAAATCCTGTGACCGTGAAATTGACCAAAATGCACCATGAATTTGTAGGGCCCTAGGCATTGGAGGTGAGTGGGAGATCTTTGGGGTGGTGGTGGTGGAATGAAAGAGCTCGGAGGTCAGGGGAAAAAGCAAGACTGGGTGAAATAAGCCAGTTTTATTTAAAACTGCTCAGATACCAGTATTCCTCTCTAGTATTTTTGTATGTTTTTAGTTAACTTGGTCAAAAGAACCTCACTGACTTACAAAAAATTGTCAAATTTTCCAGTTTCCAATATTTGCAGATTTCCAGGGATCCTAATAATGATTAATAGCCAGATGAGTGCTTTACTTAAACATTTCTCAATAAACAAAACACAACTTCAGGTCAGTAAAAAGTTGTTTGATTCAGATTTAAAAAAAAAACCAACCCTTAGTTTTCCTTTCTGCTTTTATGCATCTTTTCTTCTGTCTTCAATGAGACAAGGCTACAATTTGGGTATTGTCCAATTACTTCATCTTGTAAAAAAATAAATAAATAATAATAAAAAAAATTATTGTACAGTGGGCAGTTCTTGCAGCTTCTCAGTTTTTCACTCCTTATTACAGACGTTTCAATGGATACGAACGGCAGATATTTTTGGGAATGTGTGCCAGACAAACATTTCAAAGATGTGATTTAAATATTAATACCTACCTCGTTCTCTACAGAATCCAACATCAGCTTAAGTCTTCTGTTGTGTTTGGTTCTCCAATAACTTAAAATTCTACTCCCTCTTAAGTGGAAAGATTTAAAATATGTCCATTGAGGCTGCATCTTATAATGCTTCTAGCTTTTGCTAATGCCTCGTCTAAGCATAGAGTTATGCTGGTTTAACTAAAGATGCAATTTTAAACCAGATTAGTTCAAATGGGTGTAACTGTATGTGCGGATGCTCAGTAAAACAAAACCCATATAACTAATTTTAAACTGATATAATTATGTCCACACAGTTGTTTGCACCAATTTAAATCGGTTTTAAATTTACCTTAAACCAGTGCAACTTCTGTATGTAGATAAGCCCCACAATTTCAGTGCTTGCAGTAATATCTCATTTTTGAGAAACGAAATCAGTAAGGACATATTAAAAATCACACATGCATTGAAAAAAAAATCTTACTACAAATGCGTTATGTAATTAAAAGTGAAAAATTTTAAAGACACAACTTTCTTTTCACGACGTTCTTTGCGTACTACACTGCTACCTTGATATAACGCCACCCGATATAACATGAATTTGGATATGAAGCAGTAAAGCAGTGCTCTGGGGGGGAGCGGGGGGTAGGACTGCGCACGCTGGTAGATCAAAGCAAATTCTATATAACATGGTTTTACCTATAAAGCGGTAAGATTTTTGGCTCCCAAAGACAGTGTTATATCGAGGTAGAGGTGTATTTGCATTTCATTCAGTTTAGACAGTTTACAATATTTCTCATAGATTTTATATGACAAGGGTGTGACCTTTTGTAAGACCAATTGATGTCATGTAACAGGTGCAAGGAAGTAATTAGTATTTTATCAACTCTCCTGTGCTTCCCACTTTGTCAAACTGGTGAAACTTGTTTTAAGACATACTATAAGAATAACAGGCCATGGAAGCCAAACTGCAAATGTAAGCATACAAACCTTAGGCTAAATAGGATCAGAACCAAATAAAGTTAACTGGTTTACATAGGCCTTGTCTACACTTCGTGGGGGGATTGATCTAAGTTACGCAACTTCAGCTACTTGAATAACATAGCTGAAGTCGATGTACTTAGATCTACTGACTGCGGGGTCCATACTGCACTATGTCAACTGGAGATGTTGTCCTGTCGACTCCCCATGCTGGTGCTTCAGTGATGGCACAGCATCAAGTATACGTCAGTCATTTGAACTGTGGTTCACAGAAGTTCAAATTCCTAGGAAAAAGTTCTGGTAGTAAGGCAAACCTGGATTCCCTCCTCCCCCACCCCGATATTTTTAATTTTGACATTTCTGAAGAATTATGAGTGAATTTACGTGCACCAGGTGAACAACATAAATCCAGTCAAGCCATCATCTGATAAACTAGATGTGAAAATGTATTGATAAAACAAAGCTTCATCTTACAGTTGAAAACCTAACAGTATTTTAAGTAATCACAGCTGAAACCTAACTGTTAGCAATTTGTTAGCAAAAGCAGCATCCCCCACCCCTTCCCCATGGCCACACAACATCACAGCGAGGGAATAAGGCTAACCTAGTGTTACAGTCCAATGCTGCAATACTAAAACTGGGGTGAAAATTAACGTACAGTATACATGAAGGGCTGTTTGCTGTATCATGCAATATAAAGTGGAAATCACTGAGTAGACTTTGCCCTCTGATTTTATCATCAGCCCTGAGTCATTGTACTGTGTAAACTTTAGTCCATTGCTGAAGTAATATTTGCCAAAGATAAGTCACCAAGTTTTGCCAGTCACTCAGCTGGAAAGTTGCTGACGTTTCTCATGTGGTGCAGTTATCTGAAAGCGATCTCAGGATTCTTCTTTGTATGGAGAACTTAACAAGAGCTAACTCACAGCTTGGATATGTTTTGAAATTTAAAATAAAGAAATTTAAAAATATTATATTCCTTATGCCAACTCCATGTACTCTTCTTTCTTCAACTGATGCTTTTCTTTCCTTACTTTTGTACTGCTGCTCAGGAGTATATCTGTATCAGCAAAACTTGTAAGTTTAGACAAGCTCAGAGAGAAGATACCTGATACTATGGGGCTTTTGAAAGTGATAGACAAATGGGGTTACAAGATCCAGCGGCTTGAAGTAAAAATCAGCAAAGTTTTAAACTGGAAGTAAGATGCATATTTTGAACAGAGAGGGCAATTAACAACTGAACAGATTACCAATGGATCTGGTAAATTCTCCATCGCTTGGAGTCAAAACTGGATGTCTCTATAAAAAATATATTAGTTCAACCAGAAGTTGGTTGAGCTTCATGCAGGAATCATTGAATGAAATTCTGTTTGTGTTATACAGGAGGTCACAGTGGTGTCTTCTGGCCTGGAAATCTTATGAAAAAGCATAAGTAACTGAATTCTAAGTTTAGTTACCATATACACAGAATAATTAAGATGAAACCTGCACCTTATCTTTGAACTATTCTGCCGCCAGCTGGTCTGTTTGTCAATGTCCCAGCAAGGGCAAATGGTCTTCACTTCCATTCTTCTCTTCTTTTCTAGTTCACCGTGGTTTGGTGAGGTTAGGTGGTGGTGTCTTCATTAGCAAGTTATAGATCACTTTATCCCTTAGTCCACACACCACTACAAGTAGATTTACATTTCAAGGTGGCAGCATGTTTGATTAGCTTCCTTTATTCCTTTTTGTCACATAAGCAATTTTTCATTTACTTCTAATTTTTTATCTGTATTTCAAAGATTTTTTTTCACCTTTTTCATAAGAACGCATTGAATTTTTGTAAGTTGTGAGTGGTTTAAATTGGACATACACAAATTTTGGGCATAAAACTAATTTGCCCAGGAGATTAAGTTTAACACCTTGGAATCTTTACCTATCTCTGTGTGTGTCTGAGAGCATACCTTCTTTGGTGCAGTTTTTGTTAGTGTGTTAATGAAAACTTCACGCTATGGGTTTACTCTGTTCCATGCCAGAGAACGGTCTGGAATATTAAAGTTTATAGAAAAATCCGTCATTCTAGCCATTGGAAAAACAGGTTGATTTCATATTCAGTGGCACGGTATTGTACCAACTGTCCTAGCCAAATCATTCCTTTTCTCTAGAACTTCCTGCTCAGAGCTGCTATTGTCTTTTCAATTTATTAGCTTCATTCTTTTTCCTTTGCAAAGAATATTCATCATCACGCTAATGTTTAGAAGCTAAGTAACTTGAGATCTCTTGGCAGGCAAAGGTACGAGAAAAGCGTTTCTTGGCCAGCTACCAAGAGGTTACATACTACTGACCCTATATTCTAAAACTGCTGCTAAAATATCCACTTCTGCTAGCTCAAGTTAGCTGAGTATAACCTTATGAGTTTTTTGCACATTGTAAGGATATTGGTCTGAATTCTGAACCACATAACCTACTAAGATGGAAACCTTAATGTGAAGCAGATCTACTTTGAACAATGTCTATAGGAGCATCATAGAATCATAGAAATGTCGGGCTGGAAGGGACCTCAAGAGGTCATCAAGGCCAGCCTCCTACTCTGAGGCAAGACCAAGTAAATCTAGACGATCCCTGACAAGTGTTTGTCCAATCTGTTCTTAAAAATCTCCAGTGATGAGGATTCCTTAGAAGCTTATTCCGGAGCGTAACTACCTTAGAGTTAGAAAATATTTCCTACTGTCTAAACTAAATGTCCCTTGCTGCAGATTAAGTCCATTATTTCTTGTCCTGCTTTCAGTGGACGTTGAGAACCATTGATCACTGTCCTTCTTATAACAGCCCTTAATATATTTGGAGACTGTTCTCGGCCATCACCCTTCAGTCTTCTTCTCTCAAGACTCAACATGCCCAGTTTTTTAAACTTTTTCTCATAGGTCAGATTTTTTTAAACCTTTTTTCATTTTTGTTGCTCTCCTCTGGGCTTTCTCCAGTTTATCCACATCTTTCCTAAAATGTGGCATCCAGAATTGCATAAGAATCAGCTGAGAGTATCTGTACTCTGGCAGTAACGTACTGTTTGCTGGGGTTTACATCTGGCCTGCTGAAGGTTCAGAAGCTGTTTTAAAATAGTCTCATCTCTTCTCCCTTTGGAGTTTGACAGGCAGGTTCCTGAAGGTGATTTTCAAATACCGCATTTTTGCTAATAGTTTTCTCTTCTGATGTCCTTTACAGGAAAGCAACGGGGAGTCCGGTGGCACCTTAAAGACTAACAGATTTATTTGGGCATAAGCTTTTGTGGGTAAAAACACTTCTTCAGATGCATGGAGTGAAAATTACAGATACGAGCATAAATATACTGGCACATGAAGACAAGGGAGTTACCTTTCAAGTGGAGAACCAGTGCTGACAGGGCCAACTGAGTCAGGGTGGATGTGGTCCAGTCCCAATAATTGATGAGGAGGTGTCAATACCAAGAGAGAGAAAGTTGCTTATATAGCGAGCCAGCCATTCCCTGTCTCTATTCAAGCCCAGATTAATGGTGTTAAGTTTGCAAATGAACTGTAGCTCTGCAGTTTCTCTTTGAAGTCTGTTTTTTGAAGTTTTTTTTGTTGAAGGATGGCTACTTTTAAATCTGTTGTTGAATATCCAGGGAGATTGAAGTGTTCTCCTACTGGGTTTTGTATATTACCAATCCTGATGTCTGATTTGTGTCCATTTATTCTTTTACATAGAGACTGTTCAGTTTGGCCAATGTATATGGCAGAGGGACATTGCTGGCACATGATGGCATATATCACATTAGTAGATGTGCATGTAAATGATCGTGTGGCAGTGTAGTTGGGTCCTCTGATGTTGTCGCTAGAGTAGATATGGGGACAGAGTAGGCAACGGAGTTTGTTACAGGGATTGGTTCCTGGGTTAGTGTTTCTGGGGTGTGGTGTGTAATTGCTGGTGAGTATTTGCTTCAGGTTGGGGGGCTGTCTGTAAGCAAGGATTGGCCTGCCTCCCAAGGTCCATGCATCTGAAGTGTTTTTTACCCACGAAAGTTTGTGCCCAAATAAATCTGTTAGTCTTTAAGGTGACACCGGACTCCTCGTTGTTTTTGTCGGTACAGACTAACCCAGCTACTCCTCTGATACTTTACAGGAAAGAGAAATCTCTTCCCTCCCCAACATGCCTTCTTTGAGAGCAACCTGTTTTTCTTTAAAACGTGAGAATTTTTCTTGTTGCTTATAATAATCTTGGCTTGCTACTACTAAGGTATTTGTGCATCTCCCTAATTGCAGCAAATTATATTTCTTGTAGTAAATTTGCAGCAAAATTAAACTTTTGTGGTGCTTTCTTATAATTTTACTGTCAAAATCCATAACCAATGATCACTATTTGTGTTGTTATATTAATGGCTGTCATTTGTTCTGCTTACTCATTTCTCTTAAACCTGGGAGGCAGCTTCTTAAGAACCTTACAATTCAATGAACAACAGTAACTGTTAACTTTTTCATATATGGAAGCTATTCTTTCAGACTTTATCAGCTAAGCAGGTTTAAGGATCTTCTGAAGCTATATCCGAGTCTTATTGTCAACCTTCTGCTAACTCTAAAACAAAACATAGGCTTAATAACACTGAGTTCAGTCTTTGTTTCTTCTAGTTTGCTCATTCCTTCTTTGCAATATCTGAACTGGTGCAAAGTTTGAGTGAGTTGGCCTATCTTTTTTTAAGAAAAATAATCAGGATAAACCATAGACATTTGTATATGCTGCTAATGTGGGTGGCCTCTAGTTCACAGGAGTCCTTATGGGCTTAATGTGGCTGTAGTTTTAATCTCTTGTGGAGGTTATGAATGCTTCTTTCAGTGTTCACAAGGTTCAGATCTTGGGTCTGTAACCTTAGGATCAAATTAAGACGTTCAAAACAGTTTAGTCATGCCTTAAAATAGCAAAATTGCAAAAATGTTGCATTTCCAAAATATTTAACTTCTAGCAGAAATTTAATGCTCTGAAATTAGAGTTCAGAAAAAAGAATAGGTAAGTTCTGATGATTTGTATTTTATTTACAGTCTGTGCATTTATAGCCATTTCCACTGTGGTTGCAATTTAAGGCTAATACACACGATGAAGCTAAATACATTCTGTATTATGACTTTGTACCATGGAATGCTTGTGTTATACTGTATTCCTTGAACACGAGGTGTGTTTTCTTTCTTTGGAATGAGTACCATGAACACATAATATAGAATGCTGGACTAACTATGCTCCTCCACTAAGATACTGGGACCTCAGACCTTACACCATGTCGATAACAATTTGTCCTGCTTTTTTTGTTGGTCATTAAACTTGTTTATAATTTGCCATAAAAACCATTTAAGGTTAAAACCTTTTGGTTCCAGGTTTTACACATTGAGCTGTAAACCAGTCTATATTCTTTATTAGCCTAAATGACCTGGTTATTTTTCAGTATGGTAGTTATCCCCAAATATTTGCTATACGGGATATACTGCCCCCACCCTCCGTTTCCCATTGTACTTTCCTATTTAAAAATATCTGGTCAGAAATAAAGCAGACTAGCCCCCTCAGTATATTTCAGAACAGCTTCAAATGGTGTAGTCTGGGCACCTACACAAATAGATTATTTCTGTGGAAGTTAGAAAGAACAGGCCTTCAGCACAGGGTGATGTGTGTAGACACAAGCATAATAGACTAATTCAGTT
Source organism: Chelonoidis abingdonii (assembly GCF_003597395.2). Taxonomy (NCBI): domain Eukaryota; kingdom Metazoa; phylum Chordata; order Testudines; family Testudinidae; genus Chelonoidis; species Chelonoidis abingdonii. The sequence continues at coordinate 4,533,302 of NC_133788.1, read as the reverse complement.
AACCTGTAAAGTGTAAAAATAGCATACATTTGCTTTTCCATGGAAGGTGAGATGTCTAATTGCTGTTCTAAGTGTATAATTCACAGCATGACACACTGTGTTAACTGTTTCTGCTGTGTCATCTAGACTCTTGTTTTCTATTTGAACATTAAAATGTGCTGAACTTGCAAGCTTACCATTGTCATGCTCAGGCATGTGTCCACTCTAGTGACAGTGCTAACTTTGATAGCCCAAATTCACCTAGTCTTTGAAAGGATTAAAGAATCCAAGTAAATCTGCAGGTTATTGGAACTGCACCAAACTGCAAAAACCTCCTTGTTTAAGCACATCGGCCCCAAAGGATTGATTGTGTGAAACGTTCAAATATTGCTTGTTAGCACCTCATGCCAAACACTCCTCAGAACTTGTATTGATTCACAGATTTTCAAAGTATGGTTTAATCATGTCATAAAATGTTATGTAGTGAACATGCACTAACAGCCTAGCTAAGAACAAAGGTTGACTCCAGAGGTTTGGAAAATGGAGAAATACGGAGTGAGCTGGTGCATATTGACACTGGGAAATTTGAGAGGTGGAAGCTTGCTGTAAATTGGGGGTGTGGAGGGGCAGTGAGGGGAGCTACTGAGAGTTGGTGGGGGGCAGCTGGGAAGGGGGGTCCTGGCAGTTCTTACTGCCATTCCTCAGTGCCCAATGCCGTGTGTTCCCTCTTTCTGTTGGCAGCTGGCACAGCGATGCCTCCTTGTTCCCAATCCCAGTGGCTGGCGCACGTGCTCCTGTCCCTCCCCCAGGCCAGGTGCCTATGCCAGGACCTGTGGTTGCTGGAAGGCAGGGAGAGGAGAGCAATCCTACCTGCTCCCTGGCAGTTGGCCTAGTCTGCTCTGATCTCTCCTCTAGCTTCTGCTCTTGCCTCTACCAGATATTGGGGCAGAAGTATACCTCAGCCCCCCAATATTTCCACGGTGGGAGTACTAGCCCCCTGCTCTGCCCCCTGCTTTCCCGGTTCTGCCGCTTCTGGACAGAATAGACTGAAAGACTTAAAAGAAGCTTAAAAGTATCTGTTAACTATAACATGAATGCAACAAATACAGGGTGGGAAGCAGTGTGTATTCCTTATGCTAGTCACTGATGACACAGTAGCACATGCTCTGAGTTCCCAGAGGAATGTGTCCAGGCCTATGTGCATAGTAAATTACAAACAAGTATGTTATAAAGCACCACCACATTTTGAGAATGTTATTGCAGAAGTGGTTTTGCTCCACAAATATTGAGGAAGCATCCTCCCACCTCTCTTTGCTCTCCCCTTTCCCCCAACGCAAACACTGTTTCCTCAAGGAGTTTAGGTAGGGGTACATCTCTTACCACCGGAGCCCAAGCAGATAGATATGTAGAGACATTCATCATCTTGTACCATTTAGCTCTTCTGTATTCAACTGTTTTTTCGAAATAAGTTACCAGAGGTTAACACTGATTCATTGTCTGGAAGCTTACTGAGTGCAGGAGGCAAATTATGACTGTTAACATTTCAGCTGAGTCCAAGGAGCGCTGGCACTGCCTGTTCTTGTCTATTTACAGGCCTGCAGCAGTAGCTTAATATGTGGAGCCAGGCTGTAGAGGAAAACCAGCTGGGGGTCTCGCTGTTGATCTTACATAAGCACCATGTGAGAGAGAACAAGAGTCTAATATCTTTCTGAGGGAGAAATTCACCAGTGCCTCTAAACTATCCCTTACTCCCTGCTGCAAAGTAACTGAAAACTACCTCACTCTGTTGTAGCTACATAATGTCGTGCAAATGACTGTGCTGTGATCATAGAGCTCTGAACAATGCTCAGGCTCAAGAGTGGAATTTAAACTAGTCTTCCTCCTACCCTAACAAGAGTCTCCAATAAATGGCAGTAAAGTCCATTCTGAAACTGCCCATGCATTTTCATTAAGGGTTTAGAACATGTTGCGTGTTGCTGATATGTACGTTTTTGGCATACGCTTGCACTTGGTAGGAGAAAAGATCCAATCTCCCTGCTACTTGCTATCAAGTAGCTTAGTGAAGAAGCATAAACATTCAGTTCATGCCTGGCCCTCACTTTGGTAGCAAATATGTGGCTTCCAGGATGTTATTTAACTTGTGTTTTTTTTTTACCCTTTTAGTTATTATGTGGGCAACCTGTTGTAACTGGTTTTGTCTGGATGGACAACCTGAGGAGATGCAGCAGCGGCCGCAGCAGGGTGCCAGACCCCAGGCATATTCCAACCCAGGTTACAGCTCCTACCCTTCTCCTACAGGTTCTGAACAGACCTGCAAGGCATGTGGGGTGCACTTTGAAAATTCCTCCAGGAAGGTAAGGGGTGAATTTAGCCACTGATTTGAGCACCCATTTGGTTTGACTTACGTAAATGATCTGGGAGTCAGATTGTGTATTTATAGAATCAGTTTCAAGAGCCTGTAAAACACACAACTAAAGGAGGCCCTTGATTTAGGGACATAATGTAGAGCAGAAGACAACTTGCCCTGTTTCTTTTTCTTAGTCACTTTCACAATTAGCTGGCACAAATGAAAACAACCAAGCTATTGTTTTAGCACACAGTAGACTTGCCTGTACTAGATGCTTTAATAAAGGACAGCAAGCTACTTATAATCAGGTAAAGGGATCCCAGCTTAAAAATGTGTGGCCTACTGTTGTTGCAATTACCACCAGGATTACTGAGTTCATTTGTAGATTTACTTTGTGCATTTGACAGCAATTCATGTTATAGTCTGTTTTTCCTGGTCATCTTGTGGGTCTTTACACAGTAATAGAGGAGAAGAAATCATTTTAAAAACAGCAAACTGTCATTGCAAAACCACAACAATTAGGCAGATGTAGTACCTGAAATCATCATAACTCATTATTTTCAAATTAATTAGGTTTGAAGGAGTGTGTCCCTTTAAGAAGCAGATATGGCAATAAGCAAAATCCATCTTGCTTACAATGAAAAAAGAGCCAACTCTTTAAAACATTAGTCTTCAGCTAAAAAGCCATCACCGTTTGTAGGGAGTGACTTGCCAGTTTAACATTCATCCCTGAATTTATGCGCTGCTTTTTGTGACAATCTTTCTTTTTGTTTTACTTGTTGTCCCGTTTTGTGTACTGGATTCTTGTGCATTGTAGCTGCCAAAACTATTAGTGTCACAAGGTTCAAAATTAATCAGCAGCCTCTGGCCAGGGAAATGATTTAAATGGGGAAGTTCCCAGAGTGCTTCCTGAAAGTTTTCAGGAGCTGGTTAGAATCCACACTCCATGACTCAGCCAGTATCTGATCTGTACCATGTTCTTAAACTTAGGGTGATGAATAAAGAATGGAGGCATTTGACCTGGATAAATTAAACTTTTAAAAAGCTCTATTTTAAGGTACTGCTTCATGACACAGTTTTAAAAAAGAGCTATAAAACCTGCAATCAACTCAGCAACTGCTAAGGAGTCATGTTTGTTTTGGTTCTACCCCTTCTCAGGCATAGGAAATTTTGGACTGGGAAATTCATGGAATTGGACTTTGCGTTTCTAGCCATGTTTGGATGCTCACCTGCGTCTGGGAGAAGATAACTCTTGATAAAGCTGTTTTACCTCTCTGCCCGTAGACATGGATATGTCTGGTTTTTGTATTGTGTTATATTGTGAGAATCTTGCCTAGCTTAAGAAACTAGTCTAAGGATTAAAATTTCTGAAACGTTTTTTTTTCGTAAGCAGGGTTCAGGCACGTGTGTATTCAGAACTCTGTTCTGAAAGTAGGTAGTTTATCTGTGTATTGTAGTATATACCACTGCACTAGGCATCCTCTAAATCAGGTGTTCTCAAACTGGAGGTCGGGACCCCTCAGGGGTTTGCAAGGTTATTACATGGGGGGGGGGGGTCACGAGCTGTCAGCCTCCACCCCAAACCCTGCTATGCCTCCAACATTTATAATGGTGTTAAATTAAAAACAGTTTAAATATATATTTATAAGAAGGTTGCACTCAGAGGCTTGCTATGTGAAAGGGGTCAGCAGTACAAAAGTTTGAGAACCTCTGCTCTAAATCAGGGGTTGGCAGCTTTCAGAAGTGGTGTGCCGTTTCTTCATTTATTCACTCTAATTTAAGGTTTTGCGTGCCAGTAATACATTTTAACATTGGTCTCATTCTATAAGTCTATAATATATAACTAAACTATTGTTGTATGTAAAGTAAATAAGGTTTTTAAAATGTTTAAGACGCTTCATTTAAAATTAAATTAAAATGCAGAGCCCCCCGGACCGGTGGCCAGGACCCAGGCAGCGTGAGTGCCACTGAAAATCAGCTTGCGTGCTGCCTTCAGCACGCGTGCCATAGGTTGCCTGCCCTGCTCTAAATATTGTCCCCAGTAAGAGAGCCTCTCTCTCTACAGAATACATGGCAAAAGAATTATTCAAAATCAAACTTTGACCCTTTTCCACAACAGGGAATAAAAAGTGAGGAATGGGTGATTTTTGTCAGTACAGTGAAAGATATGAATGAGATAGAGGGAGCCATAGTCCCAAGGGTGGTACATTATTGGTAATAACAAACACTTTATCTCTTTGCAAAAATCTAATACCCAAAGAATGGAACCCTGATTTTTTAAATGTGTATTTTAATAGAATCCACCCTCAAAGTGATGGCCTATTAAATCAATAGCATCCCATAGAGTCAGTGTCAAGTTCACTGAAGGTAGAATTGTTAATTGATTCACACTACTTCCATCCGATGAAGTGGATATTCACCTGTGAAAGTTCATGCTCCAATACATCTGTTAGTCTATAAGGTGCCACAGGAGACTCTGCTGCTTTTGCAGATACAGACTAACACGGCTACCCCTCTGATAACTTGACACTACTTGAGTTACTTATTCTCTACAGCAAGACTTCGGACTACCCGCTTGCTCCATAATTTACTCAGATTTGTGCTTCTAAATAAAACCAACAGGTGTATGTAGTGTTGTGAAGATTATATTTTACTTGTTTGTTTATCAACATGTCATTAACGTTATACAGGCTAAGGTAGTACCATTTTAGGCCACCATCAGGGAAATATGGAGATATACCTATCTCATAGAACTGGGACCTTGAAAGATCATCGAGTCCAGTCCACTGCCTTCACTAGCAGGACCAAGTACTGTCCCTGACAGATTTATTTATTTCTTTATTTTTATTTTTTTGCCTCAGATCCCTGAATGGCCCCCTCAAGGTTTGAACTCACAACCCTGGGTTTAGCAGGCCAGTGCTCAAACCAATTAAAGGACATGTTAGAATCTGTTTCCACTGCAACGGGATCACAGAAAACTCTGTATCCTATCTTAGGATGGCTGAAGCAGTTACTTTGGACTGGGATACCCAGTTAATATTTAAATCAAACCACTTGTATATAAAACATAATGAATATGAAAGCGAAGTCCTTTCAAATTGGAGGCCATACAAATAAATGAGTTTGTTAAAAGTGAGATTCAACAGAATGTTGACCTCTCAAGAAATACATTTTTTCAGGGTATTCAACCCCTTACCATATATATATAATATATATATGGTAAGGGGTTGAATACCCTGAAAAAATATATATATATATATATATATATATATATATATATATATATATAAATAAAAAAAATCAGTCCTAAAACATTGGAAAACTCAGATACTTGTTAAAAGGATCAGGGCAGAGAACAGTGAAGACATTTGCAATAAGGTAAGTATGGAAATTTCTTTGTATCTAATAAGATGCCTTTATATAATCACTGAAGCATCTTTAAAGGACATTAAATTGTTCTTGGTAGTGAAAACAATCTTGTTTTCCTTATTCTCCAAGCTAACTTCTGATCCTGGCTTCCTGTTTTCACAGGATAATCATTAATTTAAGTCAGGCTTTGCTGATGTTTTTTCCTGCTGTTAGCAAGGTATGCCAGGCATATTTTGGGACAAGGTCAAGTTCTCCTTGCCTCCTCCTCTTCAGCTCCCTAAGGAAGATTTAAAGTTTCTCAGACATTGGCTGACATTTTCAGGAAGACCATTTTCTCTGAAGCATACTTACTGAAAAAGCTCCTGGCAAGCTCAGGTGTAAGATATAAAACCATAGCTCTAGTTAAAGCTTGAATGTTGGCATACTTTTATCGCAAACAAAATGAGCCAAGCGAATTTAAGAGAAATTCTGTCATCTCTGGAACCCTAGTTGTTAGTGCAAACTGAACCTTTCACAATTGCCAGATATGGCAGTACCCTGCAATAGCCTTGAAAAAAATGCATTGAATTACATTTAAGTATATTTGGAGTCCATTGTATTAAATGCAAAGGTTATGTATTATTCTGGACTGGAACTATATGTCACTTCTCTAGGGAGATGAGATGGAAGGCCTGGATGATTAAAGGAGTATATTAAACAATGTATGTCAGACAAGAATGGACTTTCGGGGCAATAAATGTGAAATGAATTTCCTGGGAGGTATCTACAGAGAGGTGAATGCAAATTCTCCACATCTAGTTATGCAAAACCACAGCCTTTTGAAGCTACGCCCTGAGGAGTGGGCCTTTATCTGCTGATCATGAGGCTGAGATCAAAGGCGCAAGCTGTACAAAGGAAAGACCGGTTGTTCTGGTTCTGAACTGGCTGTTATGAACTTGTAACCACTGGAATAAACCCTTTGTGGGGTTTGAAGGACTGACTCCTACCAGAGACCTTGTTGGAGCTGAGGGCTGATCTCTGCTAAGCTTTTAGGATGCGTATAGGTTATTTTATTGTTTTCAATATATTTCCTTTAATGCTTTCACCTTAAAAATAAACACACGTGCTTAGAAATAGCTGTGTGATAACTTGTAACTGTTGGCAAATACAGCTGTTTATAGCCTTCAGAGAGAAAGCAAAGCACACTGGCCTGTTGTAGGCAGTCTGATTTGCTGGGGAACTCAGTGTAGGTAGGTAACTGTGCGGTCCTGAAAAACCCTGGTTGGGAGGGAGGGTGGACACTCAGGCCACGTCTATACGACATGCCGTATCGGCGCGTTACAATCGATTGCTCGGGGATCGATATATCGCGTCTCATCTAGATGCGATATATCGATCCCTGAGCACGCTTACATCGATTCCGGAACTCCACCAAAACCAACGGAGTTCCGGAATCGACATGGCGAGCCGCGCACATCGATCCCGCGCGGTGAAGACGGGTGAGTACGTTGATTTTAGATAATCGATTTCAGCTACGCTATTCTCGTAGCTGAAATTGCGTATCTAAAATCAATTTTTCGCGCTTCGGGTAGACCTGGCCTCATGTGTCTCAAGAGAGGTGATGACTGAGGAACTGGAAGCCTAGAGCAGGTGTGACTGAGGAACCATGGAGGGGGAATACAGGTTCAGTTGCACTGAACTGGGACAGTGTTATTGCTGCTGGTCCCTTGCAGAGATCAATTAGATGATGTCTCTCTTGTACTATGTCGCTGTGGTATCTGAACACCTCTGCGCTCCGGAGTGTTAAATGCAGGGACATTCTAGGCAAAGGGCCCTCCGCTGTGGAATGAGGTCCCGCTAGTGTTCCTTCAGAGCCAGTCTGCCAGGTTTTAGAGTATGGTGAAAAACTCATCTTTTCAGATATGACTGCCAGATGCTTCTAAACTAAAGCATTATCTCCTCTCTCATCTTCTCTGATGGCTAGCTGGAAGAGGGAAAGTATTGGCCAGAATACACGTTCTCCATTAATATTTGTGTAATGTACCCAGATGCCCCTGTGATGAGCACACTCACTGTAGGTTGTTACAATAGGATAGGGATTGTTTGCTCCACTAGTCTAGACAGTGCACAGAACAGCACTCCCCATGTTTGCACTGAACGGTACATTGACTAGATCCCTTCAGGAATCCAGTGTCCAACAAATCAGACGAGCAGTAATATTTTATATTAACAAGTGTGTGTGTGTGGGGGGGAACTCGTGACGCTGGACAGTATGCAGAGACAGACTTTCCTGCCAGTAACTCATCTTGTAGTTAATGGACTTGAATTACTTTTGTCCTGCATAGGAGCGATAGTCTCCTGAGAGAGATTGTGTGCTTTGGTGAATAGGATTCTTGAGACGCGATTTACAGTCTGTTCTGATTATGTGATAACCTCAGGATAGGTATAAAGGGGTGGAGATGATTCTGATCTAGAAATATTTTTGGGAGGAGGTTGTGCATCCTTCCATCGAGCCCCATTAACAGGTCTTTTTATGAAGTTCTAGAACATCGGCCGAAGTCTCTCAGATGTCACTGGCCAGGGATTCAGCTGGATATTTACCCTTCAGTAGGGTAAAATGAAGGAGCAGTGATCTAGGTTGAGAGGGAGCTTATGTCAGTGAGTGTAGTAGTCATACCTCTCAAGGCATTATCCACAAGAGGAAAACATCTGAACAAATCAAGCTCAAAACCCACATCCTGAATTCAAGTTCTAGAACAGCTGACTCAGTAGTGTGAATTTGTAAATCTGCTTTCTTTGAACTTTACGCACAGTGGAATTGAAGATTTTCTGATTCACCATAAGTAATTCATAAAACAAAAAGGAGTTTTGTCTTTGGTTCAAGAGTTTCTATATCTTGCTTTCAAGTCCTTATTGCTAAGGCCACAATTTAGTCATGCAGGGCGTGGAAGCCCCGGAATCCGTGACCTCCATGATTTCAGCCTGTGGCACTTGGGAGCTGCAGGGTCCTGCATTGCCCATGAGGGGCAGGGAGCTGCGGGGTAAGTGGCAGGGTCCCTGGAGCTCCAAGCCGCCACAAGTGGTAAGGGAACCCCACAGCTCCCGACCCTGGCAGGCAACAGGGAGCCCTGCAGCTCCCAGCCCCCATGGGCAGCGAGGAACCCTGCAGCTCCTGGCTACTGCAGGCAGGGGTGGGAGCCTCAAGCCCCTGGCCATGGTGGGCACCCCGGAGCTGTGGGCTGCGGGGGCAGCGCAGCCACTATATAGGACCCTGGAGTTGTGTGGGTGGCAGGGGCAGCTTGTGGCTGCCACAGGCAGTGGGGGAACCCAGCAGCTCCTGACCGCTGTGGGCCCTTGGAGCTGTTGGTAATCGGGGGACCCTGGAGTGCCTAGCCACACGTGCAGCTTCCCCACTGCAGGCTGTATGGTGAACCCGCAGATCCCCATTTTGTCACAGACAGTTTTAGTAAAAGTCATGGACAGGTAACGGCTTCCATGAATTTTTCTTTATTGCCTGTGACCTGTCTGTGATGTGACAAAATCTTAGCCTTACTTATTGCATTAACTCTAAAGAGCCTGGATGGGAATGCAAATTTATGGTGAATTCTAAAGGAAAAAAGCCAGTGACTAAATGGATGTGGGAATCAGGGGGATTAGTAATAGAATACAAATCCAGTTCACGTTCGTTGTGATAGAAAATGATCTAATGGCTGATCTGTCGCATAGGCCACCAAAGCTTGGTCTCAGTCCAACCGCCAATGGATAATTGATCCCGACACAAAAAATCTCCTTCATAACTGGCAGTCTCAAGAGAAGGGCAAAGCACTGAATCAGCTTGCTGAGTCACTCCCCAGAGGTGGTCACTCTAGAGGTTGAGGCAAACCGCCAGACTTAGGAGGGGACCACAAGTTTGTACATTACTGTGTATGCTGTACCTATTTTGTAGAGAGGGGAAGTGTCCCAAATTTGGTTGACCAGGCACCTTTTACTAGCATTGAATCCATCCACACATTTAAAAAAAAAAAAAAAAAAAAAAAGGCAGGAGAGAGGAAGGACTCAAGTGACTGTCCTAATGATGATCCTATTGTAAATGCTCTCACCTGACTTTCAGAAATGCTGAACAACAGAGTTCCAGCTGTCAGCAAGAGCTGCGAGTATTCAGAACCTCTGAAAATCAAGCCCCTGTGCCCAGCGTGATGAGGGTAGTAGAAAAACGTAGATATGAACCAATAGAACTTAAACATAAATTGGTTTTGATGCTCGAAGCCACCAGGCTCTCAGAAGAGCTCAGATTTTCCAAAATGCTGAGCATCCAGCTGCTGTCATTGTGACATTAAAGGCCAGGTTCTCAAGCACTTACCTTGTTGCCAGTGTGCTGGGCTCCTTTGAAAACCCGGCTACTCATTTTGATGCCTAAATAGAAGCTGAATTACAGTATTTTGAAAAATTGGCCATTGTAAAACTTGTTTTCTTCATGGCAGAGGCCTCCTCCAGCAGATAATTTATGCATGCTACCTGTTTAAAATTTGAAACCAGCACACAGATCTGATTTAATTTGGAAGGTCTGTTACCTTATAGGATAGATAGATCTGTTGCATTCCATCTGTTATTTACCTGGGCAGATGGGTTCAGAATAAACCATTGAAAACTGTTGCGATGTTGGTGGAATTCATTATTGTTTGTTTAAAAACATTTTTGTGATTTGTGTAACAGAATTTATCTAATTTATTTTATAAGAACTGTGTATTGAATCCAGCCACATGTCAGAAATTCTTCTGTTTGTTAATTTTCTTTCAGTCAACAGCACACATTGCATGCTTGACATATCTTTCATAAATAAGGTTTGATTTATCTAGAAAAGTGATTTTCAATTTTTTTTTTCTGGTGACCCAATTGAAGAAAACTGATGCCCGCGACCCAACAGAGCTGGAGATGAAGGGTTTGGGGTGTGGGAGGGGCTCTGGGCTGGGGCAGGGGTGCAGAAGGGGGTCTGGGCTGGGGATGAGGGGTTTGGGGTGCAGGAGGGGGCTCCAGGCTTGGGGAGGCTCAGGGCTGGGGCAGGGGATTGGGACGTGGGCTTACCTCAGGCAGCTCCCACTCAGTGGCACAGTGGGGGTGCTGAGGCAGGCTTCCTGCCTGTCCTGCCACCACGGACCATGCTGCGCCCTGGAACCGGCCAGCAGCAGATCCGGCTCCTAGGCAGAGGCATGCAAGCAGCTCTGTGCAGCTGTTGCCTGCAGGAACTGCCCTCCCCCTGCTCAGGGCGGGGGCAGTGCTTGGAGCCCAGGGCTCCCCCCCCGGAGCCAGACCTGCTGCTGGCCGCTTCCGAGGCATAGTGCACAGTCAGAACAGGTAGGGACTAGCCTGCCTTAGCTGGGCAGCATCACCGAGGGGCCTTTTAATGGCCTGGTTGGTGGTAGTGTCCAGAGCTGCCGGGACGTAGTGCCGTACATTCCGCAACCCAGTACAGGGTCACGACCCGCAGTTTGAAAACCACTGATTTAGGACATTGGCTTCAATTTATATTATCTCCAGCTTGCATATTGTGTTAACCGCAATACTGTTCTTCTGTAATCACTCTAAACCTTTGTGGCTCAGTGCCTTTTCTCTCCCTCTCTTCTGTTTGAGCAGCACATCTGCTTTGACTGTAAAAAGAATTTTTGCACTTCCTGTTCAAGCCAGCCTGAAAGCAGTCCCCTTCTCTGCCATCTCTGTCAGCGGTTCCAAGCCACAGCCTTTCAGCGGGAAGAGTTGATAAAGATGAAGGTGAAGGATCTACGCGACTATCTGGCACTCCACGAGGTTTCCACAGAGTTGTGCCGTGAAAAGGAAGACCTGGTGATTCTGATTCTTGGGCAGCAGCCTGTAATCACCCAGGAGAATAGAATACGAATCCCGCCATTAAACTCTGGCACATCTGGACAGCAGAGCTTCGTTGTTCTGCCACAGACTAGCACAGCATCTTCTACCTCACATGATGCCTCTCCAATGTCTGCAGACTCCATCTTGAGTCCAGTAACTCAGGAACATCAACAGGTACACCAGTGTCCAGTGAGAAGCACCTTTCGTGTCCTTATTCCCCGTCATTGTCAGATTAATTATTGAGGTGCTCCTTGTGTTTTTCCCATCAAAATTCAGCACATATCTTCCTTTATTAAAGATCAGTGCCACGAGCACGCAGGGCTTCTGTTTACCACAAATGACAGTGCTGCAGCTGCATATTACACACGGCTGTCCCCATGTTCATAACAAAGCTAAGTTCAGGGGGTCAAATCCTGAGGTCCTTGCTTAGGCACACACTCACTGACTGCAGTGTTTGAGTAAGGACTTCAGGCATTTTGCTGTAGAACAATTCAGAAACTAAAATAATTCATTCTAACTTGTGGGTTTCATTGTTGTCGTTTGTCAGTTGGGGCATTTGTCCTTCCTGCATTAATGGAATTTAATATTAATCTTGGGACGTTCAGCCTTATTTTTGGGTCTGGTTTGGATATATTGGATACTTCAGTCGCTGTTTTAAGGCAGTCTGATCATTGCTTTGTGTTCCACCCTTACACCAGCACTGGATACCCTTGTGACTAATAAGTCTTATGGATATTTAATATCTATACTGATACTAAAGCATATTTTACTTCATTTTCTAGCCAGGATGTTGATATACTGACAACTAAAAGCAGCTGTTAAAATGTTATACCCTCATTCTGTATTTCCTTATTTCTTGTGCCAGAAGGCATCCAAAATTTCAAAGTAATATTGGAGTTGAAACAGTGGAGGAGGAGGATGGCTGAGGGGGCTCCTGGAGCCTGATCATCTACTGATTTGGGTCTGCAGGAAATGCTTTGACTGAGGCCAAAAGTTATTAGCCCTGGCACAGAGACTGCCAGAAACTGTCCAGCTGAATTCTTTCAGAGGAAATCAGTCATCTGATTACTTATATTGCCTTGCTTTGTTATTAGGCTTTGTACTGACTGCTGTGGAATGTTTCCTTAGGACTTGTCTATACAAACACTAAGTTCACAGCAAGCTGGGGTGTAAATCTACCTCACATTAGCCTGCCACACACTAGAAGTTCCCTACTGTGCTTTAATCTACTCCCATTTCAAAGTGTGCACTGTGGAACTTTGAGTTTCAGCAGGCTCCATGCAGATACTTAGTGCACTAGTGCGAGGTGGATTTACACCCCAGCTTCCTGTGAACTAAGTGTTTGTTTAGACAAATCCTTAATGTTTAACATCTACTCTGGGCCTTCCTGGTGGGCTTAATTCTCCCTGGGCCAGCTCAGAAAGTGTGCCTCTTAGTTTCTCTATAGGTGTATCATGAGGCGTGGGATCTTGTTTAAAAATGCAGTGATTCTTGAGGACATCTTTCACACGTGGAGGTAGAAGGGCTTTTTACTGTCATTGCGTTAGCTCACATTTGGAAATACCTGTGTTCACCTATGAGTTCTAAGTTTTTGACAGCAAATTTCAGCTCCTGGCTTCATCCGCTCACCTTGTGGGAATTCTCAGAAATATCCGCTCTTAAAATGCTTTTCATTTTATGGATACTAACTAATCACAGCTCCCCTAAGTAGTAGGGGAACGTTCTCCCCATTTTTACTAAAAGGCAAACTGAGGTGCAGAGGATAAATATCATGCCCAAAGCCACAGATGGGGAATCGATATTAGCTGGGATTACAGCCCTGTTCCTTTCCCCCAGTCCAGTGTTCAGAACTCCTGTCCTCCCTCCACAGATGCCATTGTCCTGTCCCCATTGCAGCTTCTCAGGCCACTCAACTCGAGGGAAGCCGTAAACTCCAGAGCAGCTTGAGGTGTGGGAACTGCAGGAGAGAGGCAACTAATCCCTCACTTAACGTCTCCAACACAATACCCCAAACGAGCACTGTGCCCTTATGGTCATTGAGTAACTGATCTGAGCAGTCTTGAAGGGCGCCATCAACTGGGCTCTCAATGAGCAACATGGCACAAATTCTTGACATATTCTAGTGATTGTGCTGTCATGACATCACACATGGATGCCACCTCACAATGCAGGCTTATAGAGCAGTGTTAAGACTTCACATCATGATAATCAGGTGGCTTTGTGCAATGCCATTTTGAGTCTCTAGACCATCTGTCTTCTCCCAGTCCAGACTCGTAAGCCCTGTGAGAACAACATGTGGGGGCATATTGTACATCATCAAGTTTTCTAACGGGGCTCAACATGTAATAAGGTGGGACCTGAAAGGGCCAAATATAACACTAAAGTTTCAAATTGAATTTTACTTGTTTAAGCATCAGGAATGTGGTATAGGAAACCTGTTTTCTGCTAACATGGCTCTGTTTTGTCTTGTAATGACTTCCCTAATTCCACAGTATGTAGTGCATGCTTTGTGCTCAAGCTCATTCATTTCCTCTCTGGATATGCAGGGAGATTCACTGCTGGTGAAAGATTTATTTCCTCTTCTAGGCAAATGGCCACGTGCCTCCGAGCCAAGACGATATGACAGAAATTGAGAATGCAGCAGAAGCACCAACAGAGGAGGAGACACAGGTCTGTGTGTATCCCCTAAAATCAGACAATGGAAATGGGAAGGGTTCTTATAAGGATTATTTCGTCCATCACCCAGCTAGTGCAGAGTTACCCCTACCGAGGACCCTGCACAGAGTAGCAGAATAACAGTGTGGAATACAGCCACCAGAAGACACTTCTGTGTACATGGAAAATGCAGGAAGACCTTATATGCAGAGAACCTGGTGTCACTTTAACACAGGTGTCCTCTATAATGGAGGACATTATAATGTAACTTTATAATAGGAGGAGGTGCTTTTATCTCCCTCCTAGATGGCCCTTGTGTTCCTCGTAACTGGAAGGATTCATATTGCAGTATGGAGGGATGAAGATCATTCACCTTCATGGATGAGTTCCTGCTAGTCAACCTAAGAAAAGCTGCTTTGAGTTCTGTTATCACATTGTGAGATCAAATGTTAGTCTGTCTTTGTTCCATTTCAGTCTGTTGACTCGGAGGATAACCTGGTACAGGGACGGAGGGCCTCTCTTTCTGACCTAACGAGTGTTGGAGACATTGATGCACTCTCTGTGCGACAGCTGAAGGAAATCCTGGCTCGCAACTTTGTCAACTATAAAGGCTGCTGTGAAAAGTGGGAGCTGATGGAGAGGGTGACCCGTCTTTATAAAGAGAAAGACCTTCAGCATCTGGGTAAGGTGGAGGAACTAGATCGGTTTGCCAGGCTAACTGTCTGTCTTTCTCAACTCTCCGCTTTGGCATCAACAGTAGCAAGCAACAAGTCAAAGGGAGAAGGGGCTATGGCAGGGTTGGCCACCTATGTCACGCGTGTTGAAGGTGGCACACGAGCTGATTTTCAGTGGCGCACTCACTGCCCGGGTCCTGGCCACCAGTCCGGGGGGCTCTGCATTTTAATTTAATTTTAAATGAAGCTTCTTAAACATTTTAAAAACCTTATTTACTTTACATACAACAATAGTTTAGTTATATATTATAGACTTACAGAAAGAGACCTTCTAAAAATGTTACAATGTATGACCGGCACGCGAAACCTTAAATCAGAGTGAATAACTGAAGACTCGGCACCCCACTTCTGAAAGGGTGCCGACCCCTGGGCTATGGTCTCCTTTCTCTTCTTATTCTTCCTTCCTTCACTCGGCTTGAATGGCTCCTCCAAAAGTTCCTGCCTCTACCCTTTGCAAGTGAGAGTTGGAACAGAGAGGAGGCATCAAGGACTAAATAAACAAGGCAGGAGTGTGTCAGAGCGAATGCTGGTAAACTATGGTCAGGCTTAGAGAGACAAGGTGGGTGAGGTAACACACAAAAGATACAAAGTAAATATCCTTATATCAAACTCTTCAGTTCTAAAGCAGCACTATCTTATTTTGCTTATGTGTACCTTTGGCTTATTGATGAAAATATTTTTTCATCAGTTTGTACATAATGTGAAACCTGTTTACCCATATTTACCAATAATCTAAGTATGCCTGCCAAGCCTGTGGTTTACCACTGCATGTATTTACCCACATAAGAGCTTTGTTAGTGTAGACTCAGGAAAGCAACTGCTTCGTTGTGTATTGAGAGTGAGTGTGGTTGACTCGAGTGACAAAATGCGTTCTTCGTGCTTGTTAGCCCTGCCAGAGCCAACATAGCTGCGGACGGTTGATACCGCGTACTTGTGCATCATCACCAGAACTGTTATGTTCCAACAAGATGCATCCATGCATACCTGTGGCCAGCCGTCTGCACAGGTTATTACTGAGGGGCAATTGGAAGATAGTTGAGTTATACAGGTGTCACTGAGGGCTTTGTTAGCTCTGCAGATCATTTGTTCCTGGTGATGACTTGCAACAAGGAAAGAACCCATTTTAATTCTCAGAACTTAGGTTGAGTTTCAGGGCTACTAGTTAGAAAAAAACATGTATTTACTTGTAAACTGAAGCTATCTGTTATGGAATCTGACAGGAGATAAATATGGAAACCCACTATGCCAATTGTTGAGAATCATTCTAAGAACAGAATCTTTAATTTTCAGGTTTAGAACTGTATTTATTTTTGATCATCACTTACAGGGGAATATCAAGTTAAATCGAACCTCTCTCTAAATTTTGCCACCTACTATTGTTAAAGTAAGATTATAACTAAAGGACCAGAAGATTTCACACCCCCCCCCCCATTTTGTTTACTTTGTGCTTTAGACAAGCACTTTGCATATAGTCACTCAGTTTGCCTCCTGTGGGGATCTTTCATACCAGAATATAGTGAGAAAAACGTTTAGAGAAATTGTGTAAAATCACAAAATTGGAGTTCAATTGATGTCTTTCTATAAAATACAGAAATAATTTGAGTCATTTTGCTTTGTAAGGTCTTAAATTAACCGTACTTGAAGTAGACAATCTATTAGCCTACCCATCGTCCGCTTGCATAATGTAGCTTTTCTCCTCTCTTTTTTTATATTGCAGTTGCTGACACAGATGATCAAAATGGTAAGTAATTTGTTTGTTCAGCGATCTCACCACAAAGATTGTCAGGACTAGTTGTTGCTGTTGTGCGCCCAGATAGGGGAGTGTTTGTTCTAGGCACAAATTTTCAGCTGCTCCTCCTCAGATGATCAGGCATAGTCCCACATTATCATCAATGCAGGAGCAGGACTGTTAACAAGTCTCCAGTTGTGAAAAGATGGAGCTTCTCAACCTTAGTCTCACATAATTATATATAATTTGATATTTGACACTGAAGCCACTATTAATATATGTGTCTTGGATAACACTGAACATCCTGTCCTAATGCTATGATGTTTCCTTAAATCTAATACGTAAACCTCTTTTTGTCTTCAGTTTCCTCAGGCAGTGCTGGGCTCCCTAGCTCTGAAGAGAATCTCTGCAAAATCTGCATGGACTCACCAATCGACTGTGTCCTGTTAGAATGTGGCCACATGGTCACCTGCACCAAGTGTGGAAAGCGTATGAGTGAGTGTCCCATATGCAGGCAGTATGTGATAAGAGCTGTCCATGTATTTAAGTCCTGAGTGAGCAGGAGGAAGACCAGTGTTGCCTTAAAGCCTCATCTGCTGTTAGAGATGGTCCAGATCTCTACAGGTAGGTCAGAGAGACTGGCACTTAAGACCTCACAAGAAACCTGGAGTTCATAGGCGAGATGAGGAAAGGAGAAATCTTGGGGAATTGTTCTGATTGAAGCCATTGACTGGCTGTGCCCTTCATACCACAGTGCTTTACCCTGCAGTGCCTGGACTCCGGGAGCCCACTGTCCGCAGCAGACAGACATAATGAACAGCTTGCATTCTGGCCTAGCTTGATCAACTGCTGACGGGGGACAAATAATCACTTGGCTTTCCAAGACTAACACCAGATTCTGAGGCTTATTTCCTCCACAGTAATAAATAAGGTGGACTGCGGTTTTGGCACATGCCCTTTTCTTTTGTTTTGCTGCTGCTGAATTCTCCCATTCTGGTTCCCTTTTTAATTTGCTCTGTTTCAGATCACACCTCCACTGATACTTTATTTTCAGGGAACAAGATTTTATTGGGCTGGTTTCCTCTCCCTACGCTTTTTTTTTTTTTTTGGGAATGTGTAACTTTATTTTTATCTCTAGTTCCTTATGCTTGCAGGCCAGGCTCAACTTTTCTCCTTGCTGTTGCCTTTAGCTTTTTCATATCCAGAATTATTTTCTAAGCCTAGCCCTGTGAGAGCATGGGGAAACATTCACTATTGTGCCACATTAATATGAAGAGGAAGCAGGACTTCATACTGTTAAAGATACATTCTTTCCCTTTGAAAGATAAGAGGCAGTGAAGTCGCTTAGGGCATAGAGCGTCTGCTTGAAGCTCACCCAGCCTAGACAGTGTGTCTCCCCCTCCCTTGGGTTATTCTTTGTTATAACACCACAGGATGCTGTGTGACCTGCAATCCCTGTATAACTGAACTGGCTGGAGAGTCAATCTCCTCCAGTGAGTAACATGTGGGGCCCCTGAGGCACTAGTCCCCGACAATGCATTGCTTTGCTTGAACACTACTGGAAAAACACTACGGCTGTAGTAGCGTGACTTTGGTCTAGGGCTGCTTACGTTCCTAAAAAGGCGTGGGAAGACGTTTTAATTGTGAAACCCTCAGCGGTGTAGTCTTATAATGACCTCCTGAGGCCTAGAGATGATGCTGTCAAAGAGAGAGAGAGACTGTGAAGTTTGGAGGAAAGTGTAGGATGACTTTTCCCACTGTGAATCTCCCTAGCTGAGTTGTGTATTTTCAGTCTCATTTCTTGCTGTCTGCTGATTTGTCTTATGATTTGAGGAAGATAGTGATGATCAGGCCCCAGCCTTCCTTTTTCCGCCTGTTCCACAGTCCTGATGCGTTGCCAAATATGCAAAGACTGTTTGTGGAAGAGCACAAGATAACGTCTCCATTTTCCTTTTATGGGGATGAGGCTATAGATTCACTCAGCCAAAGAATTCTACCAGGTAGACAGGGGACATCAAGCACAAGCTGTTGATGACACCTGTAGGTTAGAAAGGCTCAGGAGAGCTAGTGCATTGTTTTTCCTCTATGGCGTTTTAAAAAAGTGATCTTACAAGGTGTCCTGGAAATACTCCATTCTGAACTGCCAGAAAAATAATCACTTTCAAAATCATCCTAGTATGCCTTAAATTTGACTTTTTTTTTCCCAGCTAAATCATGGTTACACTAGTGTTATCTTATCCCATCCCAAAAGGCTACTGGAGCCATTTAAGGCTTAGCATTTGCTTCAGATTGTTTTTCACACATAGCTGTAGGCCTCACTCTAATAATGTCAGAACTACTCATGTAAGCACATGGGTATTCAGAAGGAATGTGTGCGTGCGCAAACATGGTACCGTATTGGGCCAGCTGCAGCAGCTAGATATGAACGTTTGCCCACTCTAGTAAGAGTGGGACATTCCTAGGCTCTGCAGCACTAGATATGTATGTAAAGAAGCAGCCTCTATTGATGTATCTATGCACACTTGTAACAGCTGGTAATCTTAAGTAACTGCAAATTTATGTAATCTTTGCAACTATTTAAACCGTGCTGTACAACAGTAGTAATGCCTCTGCTGCAAGAAATGCATGGCCTGTGTGAGGAGTCTTACGGAGTGTCATTCATGTAGAGATATTTAAAGGAAGCTTTACCTCTGCACTGTGATCGGCAGCACCTGTACAGTAAAGAGGGCCTTTACTTTTATTGGGGGTGATTGCTGTAGTGGAAGGATGGGAAGCTACAGCCTTGCCCCTTCTTTCTGTTTCTCTTCATTTTGTTTTGAGAACTGCTACTTCTGGACATTGATGTGTTAATCTCTGGCTCAAGGTCTGGCATAGACTTTCTTAACCAGAGAGGTGCTGACACACTCATTATGCCAGCAGCTAAATTGTATTAAATATTTTCCCCCTGTAAGTAATTGGTGTAGTTATTAGTGAGCTGTTCAATCATGAATGGGAAGAGGTTGTTTACACCAATCTCTACCCATGGGCTAAACTTATGAACCCCTCTGTCACATTCACTGTGACAAATAATGGTCAGCAATAACTGTAAGATAGGGGGCTTAGGTGGAGGAAGACACTTTCCCTATTCAGTGAGCAAGTTTACTTTACTTCTGCCTCTGTCCTACTGCAGAAAGGCCCCAGTGCAGATCAGTCTCTGCAGGGATGACTTTAAGAATGAGATGTACACACACCCCTTAAGCTTAGAATTTGCCTTCCTTTTCCCATTGCAAAAAATGATGCTTTGCTGTGGGGGGTGACTGATAGAATTTATTTTAAAGTGAAACTTTAAAATAGTCCAAGGAAACATGTTCATAGTCCAAAGGAATATACTGGTCTGAACTAAACTGTATCCAGGTGCTTTATGTACATTGTACACTTGTTCAAATGTTTGGAAAGTTAATGTTCTACTTGAAATGGCTTCTATTAAATTCCTTTAAATCCTAGTTTAAACAACTAGTTTTGGTACAGAGTTCTGCTTTATAATTTTATAATAAAGTGAAAATTTGATTTATCCAACTAGTTCAGTTTTCTGAGTTTTACTCTTTTTGGGAGCAGTAGAGGGAGGGGCAGAAATGTTTGATTTACTGATGCTTTTGAAGTTTAAAAGATAAGGATAAGCATGAAACAAACACCACTATGCTGTGTAATATAAGAACCTGAATATAATGTAAATTCATCACCAAGCACCAGTTCCCCTGATCTAGCCTGAAGCTATTCTTCCTCAAAAGTCTGAGGAGGAAAAGAGAAAACTCTCAACTGTATTCTTAACCTTTATAGCAAAGTAGTCACTATCAGCTGCCACTGAAGGCAAGAGGACTTGACAGTGATAAGCCTTTTGCCATTTTCATATTACACATTTGATGCAGGTCTGTGTAAATATTGACAAGAGCCACCACAACAGCAGCAATTTGTAACCAACATGCAAAGTCAAACTACATCCTAAAATGAGCAAGGAAATTCAAATAAAAACATAACGTCAATCGGCCTCCCCAGCAAATGGCTGAAGTAATTTTGAGTGGCTTACTAAGCTGATTCCAAGAAGCCTGCTGGAATAGGAAGAAACCAGTGTGTTTCCTTACAATTCCTGACCAAGGTTAACATGTCTTGGCCTAAGTTTATCAAATTGTTTTATTTACCCTAGAGCTGAGTGGCAGTGGGAAATGCACATGACCATTAGACCAGGGGTTCTTAAATTGGGGGTCAGGACCCCTGAGGGTCACGAGCTGTCAGCCTCTGCCCCACACCCCGCTTTGCCTCCAGCATTTATAATGGGGGCACACTCAGAGGCTTGCTGTGAAAGGCAGCCCCAGTACAAAAGTTTGAGAACCACTGCATTAGACCATCTCTCAGATAACCTTTTGAGAGGCAGTTGGGTTAGTCCACATACATAGAACTACACTTCAGCCAAAACTCTGAACACTTGAGGTAGAAACAACAAATCCATCTGTGGATTAGAGTAACGTTCCTAGACTCCAGCAAGCCAGAGATCTCTGGTTTATGCTAGAATAGACAAGTCCTTAAGTTAGAGACAATGCCTTGAAAAGCAAGTTATTACAAAATGAGTGAGGTGGAGTGAGCATCCCACCACATCTACATGCTTCCACCATTTTCTTTAGAATAGGCCTAGGAAAATCTTCAGTGAAACAAATACAATTTTCCTTATAGTACTTTATTTAAATACTGCCATGAGTGTGAAACAGTCCAGTCCAAACCTTGGGTCTGAGTGTCCTTCCCTGGGCTAAAGACCTCATTACCCTGCTATGATCTAGAAAGCCCATGGTGCCTTCACTGCTCTGCAGTACAGGAGCTAGAAATTGAGGGGAGCACATGGAGGCTTCATGGTATACAAGGTGGGGCAGGGGAGAAACAGCACCTGCTACTTCACACACCATGGCACTAGGAGCATAAACATCATGCTATCACTTTAACCTGACCCAGCAGCTGCAGGTTTGGCTGTTTCAAGCCAGCCTTGCTTGTAACACACTAGGACTATCACAACAGTACTGTGGCAAACTTTGCAATAAAGCACTTGGACTCCAAAATCCATGATTTTTTACTTTCAAAGTTATCAAACCCTCATTAAATATCCATCTATTTCTCTGCAACCCTATTTTTTATCCAAGTCCCAGCCCCAGGCCATACATGAGTTGTCTGTTCATAACGTTTAGTGTCATGGAACAGACTGCAGTATATTTAGATGGCAAAACCTGCAAATAACTCCTCCCAAGTTTCACTCCTTGAAATCTGAACAGCAGCCAAGAGATTAGATTACCTCTACATAGCACTGATGTGACCGACTACTACTGGAACAGTCTAGTGTCCACAATTCAAGGAGGTTGAAAAACGGGAGGGGGTTCAGAGAAGAGCCATGAGAATGGGAAAAGATTGGAAAATATTCTGGATATTGATGGGGATCCTGGTGTCTGCTTAGCAGAATCTTCTCTTTTAAGAGATGACTTGATCACAATCTGTAAGTACCTACATGAGAAACAAAACTTGAGCTGGAGCTCTTCAGTCTAGCAGACCAAAGTATAGCATGATTCCAGACAGACTGGAAATGAGGCACAAATGTTTACAGGGAGGGTAATTAACCAATGGAACAACTTACCCAAGGCTGTGGTGGACTCTCCACTGCTGGCCCCTTTAAGACTAAATATATTTTTTTCTAAAACCCATTCAGACACATTAATTCAGGGAAATCCTATGCTCTGTTATAGGGTCACAGTGGTCCCTTCTGGCTTTATAATCGATGAATTCCAGGAGACACTGCACAGAAATTAGCTCTTCACTAACCTTTGACTCCAGCAGCCTGGTTGTGACAAAAGAATATCCTGGTGACACAAACCCTTAACGGAAGTTTATTTGGCCCAGTTTTAAAATGAAACAGTGTCTAAGCTGTTTCTGGATGCTGACCTATAGCTTTGATTCTTAAAACAGATTAGCCAGCAACAGTCTTAAAATAAACCTGAAGAGAAAATACCAAGCAGTATAAATGGCAGTTTAGATTAGCCTGCCTTTGTTTGAATTATAGTAGTGTAGGAAGTTATACACTGCCAAGGTTTGTCTTCTGTTCAGATACAGAACAGCCTGAGAAAATCTCTGTCCTTACCGGAAAGAAGACACTGTATAGTTTATTTATAAAAATACCCAAACTTTAGAACAAAACAGATGAAAGCAGCACCTAGATGGAATGGGTTCAAATGACGGACAGAAAGGGAACAGATTCCAATGGTGCCATCTTTTAGTGAGAGCTCTGAATTCATTCCAGCTGGCACTGATAATCAGTGATTGCTATGGATCCTTAGAACCCAGCTGTGAGGCTCCAGCCATTTGACAGATCTCAGCCTCTCTTCCACCTGCCTAGTCTCTGCTGTTCCTTCCTAGAGCACAGTAGGGTTGGGCCAGGCAGCTGCCTTGACTTTTTTGAATGGGGCCAGGCAGCTGCCTTGAGTTTTTAACAGGGGGCCACTAGCCTCCGTTTCCGGATACACTCCCAGATCCAGTCAGGAGAGACGCGTTTGGCTCCAGGGTTCTCATCAACGTCCTCTATTACGTGCGTTGCTGAGGCAGCATCGAACTCTTGCACAAGGTCTCCATCATACGCCACAAAGTACCGGCGGATTTTGCTGAAGTCCTCCACGGAGGGCGGTAGGTACAGCTTCACCCCTGTAAATATGTCCAGCAGCGTCTGCAAATTGTGGGGAAATAGAAAAAAAGCTGGTGAGGCGAAATAAGAGTGGGAAAGAGACTAGAGTGGCCTGGGTGCGTTACTAGATTAAGCGCTCTTCGGACACAGATTACGTATAGCTCCCAATGAAAGGGGACTGACAAAGGTCTTTGGGTGCTACTGCAACACAAATAAGGAGGAAGCTTATTTAATAAAAGCTTTGGGAACAGAGACTCTTTCCTCAATGCTGAAAATGTTCAGTTGTTTCAAATGGGACCTCCAAATCAAAGGGGCTTGCCCGGCAGGAGGTGAACAGGGAGCATGCTGAGGCAGCAAGATGCCCCCAAACCCAGATGGGTAGGAAGCACAGGGCCTTATCTTCTATGCTGCCGCTCTGCAGTGTGAACGCTGCAGCAGGACAAGACAAGTGATAACTCTTCCGAGACATATAGTGTTGGATTTGCAGGTGGTGCTGTAGGTAGGGGTTTATAGGGCCAACCCCTTACCCCCACTCTGCAGCAATGCCTGCCAAGAACCCAGCAGGACTCCCCAAGACGACACTGTCAGACTGAACAAACGCCCTCCAGTGCCCCAATCTCAGTTCTTTGAAAGTATTCAGCAGGCTCCAAGCACGAGCCCCTCAAGTACAGAGTCCTGTGAGCTCAGAAGAAGGGGCTGCAAACCAAGAGGATCTTGTTCTAATCCCAGTTCAGAGGCTGTCTTACCTTTGTAAATCCCTCACTCTTTGGGCTTCAGTTAATTCATCTGCACTGGGATCTCTCACACACACACACTCCTGGGAAAGTCAGATGCTGCAACTGAACTGTACGTCCATGGCTAAGTGCCTTACTAAGAGCTACAGGGCCACTGTATTAGCCCTCTAGCCGGCTACTCTCGGGACCCAGTGACCAAAACAAGCCTGCTGCTGAGATGCCCAGTGACTTTGGCAGCTGGTGTTTTTCAGTTTATCTAGTGCAGCACGGTAGCCCTCAGAGTTAGCACTTGCTATTCACATCAGGAGTGTTCTAGCCAACCCAAACCCAGGGACTATTTTCCCTGTACCTGCTCCCTCCCCCACCCACAGCTTGTACAGAGCAAAACAGAGGCTTTGCCATTTCTCTCAGTGCAGAGGCCACAAAGCTCAAACCTTCCTCAAACAGCTTAGCAGAGCCAGCACAGTCTGCTACAGGAGCCAGCACACTTGCTTGTTGAAGGGTTTATTGCAGATTGGCACAACAAAGCCCAGTTTTTCCAGCCCCTGTTCCTCATCTACTGCATCACGTGACAGCTCCTTGTCCTCACCTGCACGTTCCTGATCAGCTCTGCCTGTGTCTCCTGTCCTACTAGCCCCTCTGCCAGGCAGCTCACAGGTGGCAACGCTCTCTTCCGCACCATGCTGTCCGCATGGAACGCCTCCCCAGACTGATCCATGACCCACCTGGCAGTCACCCAACTAGTGGCTAGGGCTGAAGATCAGTCAATTTATTTAAAACCCCCAAACTCTACAAGCCTTTCAAGTGCCTAGGCCATGTAACTTCATCCTCCCAATGATGAGTCACTTACAAAGCTGCACAGGTCACTAGTTAATGCAGAAACTGGAATGGCCCAGAAGCTTCATACTGCAGGACATAATGTGATTCCCAGCTGGGATCAGGACAGACACTTCCTCCCCTCTGCACCCCGACCGCTTCCACACACAGCACTGCACCAACGACCAGGTGCAATAAGAGTAGCTGTGCCCTCTGTCACGGCATCTAGTCCAGCCTGCTGCTGGAGTCAGGACGATGGGCCCCGAGCTGCTCCGGGATGATGAGTCCTGTTATCTCAGCCACTCTGTACTCAGTGTGAAAGGAGGGGGAGGAGACAGAGGCTCAGTCGGAGGAGCTTGCTGCTACCATTTCTGCTTTTACATTTCACTGAACTCTGATTCTCAGACTGGCTTACAACCGATCCAGTGGGCAAATACTGAATCATTACTGCTTTGCACAGGATGGAGGGCAGAGGTGGCCTGCGAATGTGCACTGCGTAACGGACACCACCTGGAAGAGAGCCAGACTCCTGAATGAGTCAACGTGCCTGCTTGCCGCATCTACCAGAAGCCTCAGTAATTTCCTGCAAACCCAGCTGCAGTGCAACACATCAGCAGAAAAATCCAGTCAGTTCGCTTCAGTCTTTAATGACTAGCTAACAGGCTGCTCTACGAGGGTGGCTGGAAAAAGCTCTAGCTCTTCTACCATGCTGATCTGCTAGCACCTTCCTGGGTGCCCAGCTCGCCTGCTGGTTCTCTCTCCACGTCTGCTCTGCAACAACAAACAACAGCCCCTCTGAGCAGCAGTTCTGCTTGCACTGAGTCTCCTTCCTAGCCGAGGCTTGGCTCTGCGTGTGCTGGCAGTACGAGGCCCCAGCTCCCCTGAAGTAACTCACAGGGCATTCCCATTCACCCTTCCTCATTGCTCCTCCCCTGCCCCTTACTGGCTTCTCCAGAAGACTGAATGTACCTCCTCCTAGCCTGCTCAGATTGAGGCAGGGAGGCTTGAAGCACCCACCTCCACATGCCAGGCCTCACGTACCGCAGCTTGGCAACCCTTGTTTTCCAGACAGCCGGCTGCAGCCATGCTGGAGAACATGTCCCCAAGCAACGGACTCCACTCTGCTGCTCATAGACTTTAAAGTCAGAAAGGACCATTATGATCATCTAGTCTGACCTCCTGCACAATGCAGGCCACAGAATCTCACCCATCCCCTCCTGTAACAAACCCCTAACCTATGTCCCTGCAGCCCATTGTACTGTGCGGAGAGCGAGCAGATCCCGCAATGCTGAGTTAGAGGAAATGCCTCACTTCCCTTCCCATCGCTGGATCAACTGCCCAGGAGGCAGCTCTGGAGCCTAATCTCCGTGGAGTTGGGGTCTGAGTCTCCACAGCTCCTCAGCGCTGGATGGAAGGTGGAAAAGCTGGAAGTGAACCAATAATGATGGTGCCTCCACTTGGCAGTGGCATGCTCCAGGCCAACCTTTAGCCCTTCTCCCCAGGGCATGGCTGGCTATTGCTTGCTGCTGGGAACAGCTGCTTTACTGGTCACCTGAGAATACCACTGCTACGCAAGGTTCAGGGGAAGGTTACATCAGGCCCATAGACTCCAGTATGGCAGACACCGTAGCAGCCTAGCTGCCCCCTGCACAGCACGTGGCCTCTGCTTCAGATTTGTTCTGGAACATTAATGTGCCAGAGTTTTCCTTGTCTCTTAACTGCCGCGCAGCTCCCCCCGTGGTCTGAAGCCATCCCCACCCAGCCGTCAGTACCTTCTTTCTGTTGTCATCCAGCTGTGCTGCTTTCCGTTTCTCCCCTCGCTTCTCCTCCGCCTTCTTCTGGGGGGATCGACCAACTGCTTTGCTGCCTGTCAGCAGGAATGGCCTGGATTAGTGCATTTTGCAGAAATGGGTGTGTTTTAAAGCAGGTTCGGATGCACAGATGGAGAGAGGAGAATAAGTTCCCTGCTCTAATCAGTGTATCTTGGAGTGTTTTTATTATTTACCAGTTTGTCTCAATACTGAGCTGTAGCACCACATCAGCCTGGCTTCCATCTCCTCTCAGCCCCAGTGAGCCTCAGAGCCACAGTCATTCACTTGATGTGAACTGCAACGCCAAAACCACAGGCGCTGCCCCCTTTGCACAGTGCAACTGACACTAATGTTAGGTACATGGTGCTGCAACACATACACCTGAAGGCGAACAAAAGCCCAGCCACCGAACCCAAATCCCCAGAGGCCCTTACACTCTGTGGAGGGCACCCTCTTACCTTCTGGCTTCTTGGCTTTTGGAGGTGACTTGCTTGGGGGGGTCTTAGCAATTTTGTGGGGTGTGGAAGACCTAGAATTTCCCTCATTCTCACCACTGCTGCTGGCTGTGGACCCCTCCTCCTCTGCTACAACAATATTGAAATCGGACTTCTCCTTGGAGAGCTGGTACAGCTCCTGTCCCGCAAGGAAACAGATACTACCTGTTAGCCACAGTGAAATTCTGACATCAGATGTGAAATGCCCAGAGACACAAGCGATAAGCCAGGCACCCCCTAGGGCTCCTCTCTCCAGCACCTGCCCTCTGAAGCCTTTCCTCGTGCTCTCCACATCCTCCACCCTCTCCTGAATTCCTATCAGCTGCTCCACACAAGACGCTAGGATAACAAAGGGTCATGATTAAATACCAAATGACAACCGTGAGGCCGAGAACAGCTGACCAACAGCTGACTGGTGAAGGCAACCAAGAACCCATTTCAATCAGTCAAGGACGTGACAGGTACAAGGACGCAGTCAGGTTGTGCCCAGCGAGTGTGGTTCAGGCTCTTGGCAGACTGCCACTCCGACCTTGCTGTCACACTATGTTCACCCCTCCCTTACAGTCAATTCCCAGATGTCTCCCCATCCTTTACTGGGCTTTGGTAGAATGTGGTAAGACTGGCAGAGCTCAGGGGTTGGAGGTTACCACTTTCCAGAAAAAAGTCTCTCCATCATCCTGGCTGTTACAAGAGCTAGTGCAATGCGCTGCCAAATATTTCCCAACGGTGCACAAATGCTCTAGTAACTTGTATCTGAAAGCCTCAGGAAAGCCTATTGCTGTCCAGTATTATTATTAATCACATTTATTATGCTACTGCTTAAGAACCAACCAAGAATGGGGCCCCCACGGTGCTAGGTGCTGTACAAACACAAGCACATGGTCCCTGCCCCTTACAATCTAAATAACCAAACTGATCTCAGAAGCAGAGCAAAAATGCAGCCTGCCACCACAAACAACACTTCCAGCAGATGTCTTTGTGCACACGCTGCAATCAGACTTTGCCTGTGACTTTATGAAAGGGTTTCCCTTCGGCTTGATGTCCTTACTGTGCTACACCTGTGAACAGATTACAAGTCTCACCTTGAGCTGAGGGAGGTTGGTGGCTGTCTTCCAGTCTTTGTCATCTCGGATCCGGGTGCAGCGAGGGAAGCGGATGGAGATGCCATCTGCAGTGTGGGCTTCTGCTTTAGAGAACTCAGCACCTGTGATCTCCCACACTGGGGCTTTCTAGACCGAGAATATTGCAGATCCAGCAGGTTTCCTTTATAACTCTCTCTCTCATCTACTAACTGAATGCGTGTCTGAGCCCCCCTCCCTTTCACTGCAAGAGATCAGGCCAAACTGAGCGAAATACACAAATTAATCCTTTGAGTGTTGCTGTTAGATCTTTTACCAAACACCTACAGGCAGCCATAAAGAGTAACTGTTGTGTTTTCAATTCCATGACCAGAAGAATCACAGATTGTGTGCACATGTGTGCCAACTTTGAGATAATAAATATAACATATGCGTGGCACTGAAGCTGTCTGCAAAATTATGGAGTGATTGCAACTTTAAATATCTACTATTCAATTTTCACAAGCCATTTAACTTAGTAAAGTTCCTTTCTGCCTGACACTTCATGTGAGGTCCCTCACCAGGATGGATTTGTTGGGAAAAGTGAGTTTGCTAGGATCAGGTGTTTCAGAGAAACAGGATTTTTCCAGAAGTAAATGAGTCCTCTAAAGTAGCAGTTTTCAAGTTTTTCTGGTGACCCAGTTGAAGAAAATTGTTGATGCCCATGACCCAAAGGAGCTGGGGATGAGGGGTTTGGGAGGGGGCTCTGGTCTGGTGATGCCAGCTCTGGGTGGGGCTGGGGATGAGGGGTTTCGGGTGCAGGAGGGGGCTCTGGGCTGGGGCTGCCAGATCTGGGTGGGGCTGGGGATGAAGGGTTTGGGGGGACTCAGGACTGGGGCACAAGCTTACCTCGGGCGGCTCCTGGTCAGCAGGGGCGCTAAGGCAGGCTATATGCTGTCCTAGCACTGCTGACTGTGCTGCGCCCTGGAAGTGGCCAGCAGCAGGTCTGGCGCGGAGGTGCACAAGTGGCCCCGTGGGGCTCTTGCCTGCAGGCACTGCCCCCTACCCAGCTCCCACTGGCCGCGTGCGGAGCCAGCGCTCAGGGCAGGGGCAGCACGGAGCCCTATGGTCCCCCTGCCTAGGAGCCAGACCTGCCGCTGGCCACTTCTGGGCACAGTGCGGTGTCAGAGCAGGTAGGGAACTAGCCTGCCTTAGCCGGGCAACACTGCCAACGGGACTTTTAATGATCCGGTTGACAGTACTGACTAGAGTCGCCACGACCCCGTGTCTTCCATTCCACGACCCAGTACTGAGTTGCAACCCGCAGTTTGAAAACCACTGCTCTAAAGGTTTCTGTCTATTCTTCTCTTAATAGCAGCTTGGGCTGGAAACCTCAATTTTAAAAAATTTAAATCTTAGATGAGGTTTGATGCATCGGAATATTTTTCCCAAGAAAGGCTGCAATTGCGACATTGAGAACTTGTGCTTCCTTTCAGAGCCCCACCGTAGAAACTGCTCTGTAGCATAGAAAACCTCTGCCTTTGCTAAGAGATTAGTGCATTGCCTCATGCCAGCCCTGGAGAGCAGGATCTGTCCGAGGAAGCACTTGCCTTTGGGTCTGGAACAATGAAATCTGGATAATAGTTCTTGTTGATTTTCAGCCAGCTTGGAATTTTACTGGGATCCTAGAAGGCCAAAAGGACAGGATCAAACATAGGAAGGGTGATTATTACAACAATATGCCTGATAAAACACAAACCTGCAAATACGTATTGAAGGGGACATTAGCCCTCACTCTGGTTCTTGACACGCAGACAGAAAGCAGAAATCTGAAGTGCAGGCCATGCAATGTGTAGTGGGGTTAAGCAGGCAAGCATATCCATAGCTCTGCATGCTGGCAGAGCCTTTCCCCCCAGGGTCTACAATTTATGGTCATGTTTCATTTTGAAGGGACTTGGGGCTTTGGCACCACCTCTTTTGTATCCCACGAGAGGGGTAAGGAGTGAGGTTGTGCTTTGGTCAGAGACAAGCATTTCTTTGGCCTTTCAGTGTCTTTTATACCTCCCCCCCCAACCCTCCTTGCCCCTCCCGACTGATTGCTTGACCTTATCTCAGGAGAGGCGTTTGAGGCAGGACTGTCCTTCAAGCGTGCATTCGTATATTACACTCCCATTCTGCCCAGCAACACTAGCTCTCTCTTTTACCTCCCCCCGCACTCCCAATCTGCTTGCGGGCAGATGTAACAGTGTCTTTGTTCACACATATTAGTAAGAATATAAAAATATCAAAAATCAAATGGGTACACAAGACCCAAAATTCTCTCAGGCAAATATACAGGCCTGAATACGACATCATCACTAACACCTGGTAGATTTCAGGGGGAGGGATAGCTCAGTGGTTTGAGCATTGGCCTGCTAAACCCAGGGTTGTGAGCTCAATCTTTGAGGGGGCCATTTAGGCATATAGGGCAAAAATCTATTGGATAATTTACCTGGAGATTGGTCCTGCTTTGAGCAGGGGGTTGGACTAGATACCTCCTGAGATCCCTTCCAACCCTGATGTTCTACGACTTTATGATTAGCAACAGCTCACTGCATCTCCGCACAAGGGATCTCTACCATTAAGAGGCCAAGGTACTCCCTCATGCCCCAGGAAAGCAGGTACTGGGAGGCAGTGTATCCCTTAGATCGGCAGCAACCCCTCTGCTGATTTGGGAGACTTGGCTTCCATCTCTATGTTCATCCCATGTGAAGATTAAGTGTTTCCCCAAATGGTTTAACTCATCATAAATGGATTTTAGTCTACGCACATGTGCCAGGCAAAATGAATTCTCAGCCTTCTAAAATGCCAGGTAAATGCTCCAAGCCCAATATTTGCAAACTTGATCTTTAAAATTCTGCACCTAGATGACACAAAGTGACCTGAGAGATTGGATTTAGGCAGGGGTGGGCAAACTATGGCCCGTGGGCCGGATCCGGCCCCTCAGGGCTTTGGATCTGGCCTGCGGTGCTGCCAGCATCACATCCCTGCAGCCCCCTGGGTTTGAGAGGGGAGGGGGGTAGAGGGCTCCATGCATTGCCCTTGCCTCCAGGGACCATCCCCCACAGCTCCCATTGGCCAGGGAACCTGGAGATGTGGCAAGAGTCCTCTGCGGACACTCCCCCCTCCCCCGCCCCCAGGGGACACAGTAATTCCGGGAGCAGTGGGGGGAACAGGGATAGGGCAGGCATGCAGGGAGCCTGCCCTGGCCCCGGCGCGCGCCGCTGCCACCCCTCCTGTACTCCACCCCCCAACTCCCTGCCCTGAGCCCCTTGCTTGCACCCTGCACCCGTTCACCTCAATCCCTTGCCCTGAACCCCTTCCTGCACCCCACACTCCCTCCTGCACCCCAACCCCCTTCCGAGCCCCCTCATGCACCCCACACCCCTCCTCTGCCCCAATCCCTTGCCCTGAGCCCCTTCCTGCACACCACACCCCCTCCCACACCCCAACCCCCTGCCCTGCATACAATTTCCCCACCCCGATGTGGCCCTCAGCCCAAAAAGTTTGCCCACCCCTGGATTTAGGTGTCAAAGGCACTTGCATCTGAAAGTTGCGGTCTCAGCGTTTGTGAAGCAACTCTCCCATCTAGTGGCTAGTGAGGTTAAGTACAGCAAATCACACACACTGCCATCTCCGGCTTCATTGGAATCTCCAGTAGCCTAAATGGGAACTGAACAGCGAGTAGCCTCACACACTGACCTTGGATCCAAATATAATATGTGCCCTCCCAGGCACATGGCAGAGCCCCCCTCACCTTGCTGATCTTCACCATGTCCAGCTCCTTCTGCAGCCGAGCCAGGGTGGCATCATCGTGCCCACCAGAGCACTTTGTCACCGTGCACCATTTCTGGCTTTTGGGGTCATAGCAGCCCATGAGGAAAATGGACATCATCCCACCTGGAACAGGGAGCAGGGGGTTTCAGCATCGGAGTACCAGGAAGAGCCCACCACTTCACGGCACACAAAGAGTCATCAAGCTGAACAGTGGTTCCCAGTCTCTGTGATCCTTGGGAATTTAGGCTTGTGATGGGATTCCAGCCAGGCAATCCCCCACCCACAAAGCTTTACAATGAGCATCTGTCCATTGGGCCACAGTGCAGCAGCTGCCAACTCATTCAGCTATGCACACTGTAGCCCGTAATGGAGCTTGGCTGCTAGCTGTGGGTTACAGTACAGTACAGTACACACACACACACACACACACACACACACTGCCTGGAAACCAATGAACCAGAGATTTTTCTCCTACCTGAAGCATAGGCAAGTTATCGACTCACATTAGTTCGAGGAGACACACCTTTACTGCCTTGTCCATAGAAAGCTCCCAGAACCAGCAGGTCTGCCGTGTCCGCCATGGCACCTTCATTCAGATAGTCCTTTTTCACTTTTAGCCAGTGACGTTTACCGGGCTCATACGTACTCTGCAAATAAGCAAGAACGCTGAATCAGAAAGGAGCCCATTCAGATTTCTGTGCGGAACCATTTAAAAAAGTGGCCCACGACTTTTATCTTTACTTGGTCAGTGTTTCCACGACTGGTCCGTGGACTAGGCTGGTCCCAGAGAGCTCCTTGACACAATTTAGGAACGCAGCAAGTCAGTCCCTGGTATCAGAAACACCGTACTAGAGTACTTCAGTACTCCAGTTCAAAAGGAAAGGTTTAGACTAAGGCTTCCCTTGTTCATGAAAACAGCACCTACCAAAATCCAAGATGACATGACACTTCAAAAACAGGCTAATAATAAATAAAAGCCACAGTGTTTTCATCCATAGGTCTCAAATCACTTTCAAAGGGGATTAAAGTATCATTAGCCACATTTTACAAAGGGGGGAACTGAGGTATGGGGAAATGTAGTGACATGTCTATTGTCACACAGAGCCATGACTAGAACCCATGTTCCCTGACTCCCAGTTCAGTGTCAAGCCACTGGACTACACTGCGATAGACACAAAAGCACGATACAGCCCTGCTTCAGGGACATCACACGCATTTAGATCACCAGGAGACCAGATGGCAGGAAAACAATACGTGAGTGGAGAAGGAAGTGAGAACAACACTGGTTTAGGTAAGAAGCAGTGAGTAATCTGGAGCTCAGATGAAATCCACTGTATGGCATTCTCGACATAGTTCAAAGGCTTTTATTTACTTAAGAGCAGAGTTCAAGGAAAGATCAGATGAAAACAATTTTACATTACACATAGTGCAAACTTCTCCTGAGAAATTGTTACTCCAAGATTCCAGAGAAAGTCTAAGCAAGGAAAAATCATGACCATAAGGAGACTTGCCTTTACATCTTTCAGCACTAGTCCTTCCAGCCCTTCACGGATGACTCGACTGATCATATCTACCAGATCTGAAGCTTTCTGGAAGGAAAAGGCAACTGTTGTGATAAGATTACCCTACCAGATGGGGCTGTGTTCATGGACATTCCCGTGCCTACCATTATAGCTCTCAGGCTGGAGCAGAAATGCATAAAGAAAATGAAGTGACTGCAAGGGAAATGAACAAGAAGCCAATTTCAGCACGTGATTTTCAGAGAGACAAGTCCCACTACCTGCTTTTCTCTATTGTCAGTCTGGGAATGTAACGACTACTGCCACCAATCTCTCCAAACACAAAGAACCGTCATTGACCTTACAGTAAATGTGGTTATTCTAGGTGTGTCATCCAAATGGATTCCAATTCTGGTGCACGTGACTCCACACATGCGAGAGCAGAGTCTTTTGGCTGGCAGTGTCTTTTCGGGCTGCACTTAAGTCTTTGACATCCTCGTGCTCCTCACCTACAGGTATAAGCTGATGGAGCAGACTCAACTGTCCCTCAGTTCCTTCACCATATAGCATCCAGATGATATAAGACTCTGCTGTAGAGGAAGAGGAGGAGGGCTGGTCATGGAATCCACATGGACTACACACTCACTAAGGTAAGTAACTGTTCAAGTGATTGTCCACATGGATTTCACTTCTGGTGACTAGAAGGCAGTAATCTCATTGAGGAGGTTGATATTAGGAGTCTTATTTATGACAGCAGGACAGCTCTACCAAAGCAGGCATCAGATCTTGATGCCTCAGCTAAGGTACAGTGCTGCGTGAAAGCATGGACTGACATCCACCTGTTGAGACATCTCAAATCTAGAATCAGGTGCTAGCTTCCCTTGCTATCTAATCCCCA
This sequence comes from Chelonoidis abingdonii, assembly GCF_003597395.2. NCBI lineage: Eukaryota > Metazoa > Chordata > Testudines > Testudinidae > Chelonoidis > Chelonoidis abingdonii. Next base: position 4,498,837 of record NC_133788.1, on the reverse strand, counting down.
AGAAGATCAGTAAAACCTCTTCCCTCTGATTTCCAAACGCACCTCTTTTCACTGCTCCAAGATTTAGAAGGAAATCCAATTGTTTTAACAGTAGCGTCAGGGAATGAGGTGGGAAGAAAACAGCTGAAATTGGATGGAATACCCCTTGTTATAATTTCTAAGAACCATTAACCTGAGTCCAGGCCTCCCAAATATAAAAAAAGGTGTGCCAAAGAGGGGGCGGGGGAAAGGGGCATAAATCTTGGAATGGTTCTGATTGGCTCTCAATGATGGTGACAAACTTGCTGTGAGGTAGACACAAGGTGTGCAGTAGGGGAGAAAGAGGCAGAGGGCCTCCTGTGCTGGAACCCTGTTTCTCCCTCTGTGGCTCCGATGTCCTTTGCGCATTGTAGCAATAAGCAGAAAGTCACTGCTTCCTCCTAGGAGCTGGTGTGCAAACTCCCAATGAGTGGAGAGTGACTCTTGAATTTTTCAAAGCATGCAGGGATTCATCAGTAAATGCACTGAACATATCACAACCTTCAAATGGAAGGTCCCCAATAGTTATCTGGACCCCTCTCTTTCAGTATTTCCAAAGATTAGAGCCATGAAGCCCTACTCATGTTGATGGAAGGGGACACCAACCAAGCTGCTCTATCTGAAGCGTTTACTGAAGCCAGTAGCGATGTTTGGGCTACTAACTACCCCCTCACTCACAATGGATTTCAGTTTCTCCCCATGTTCTTGCAGGAGCTTCTTTAACTATACTATTAACTAGTCTATGAAAAATTGCACGGTGGATAGAGTAAGCGGATGGACATGACAAAGATTCCATATTGCTGCCACAGATAGCAAGAAATGATGAGCCCACTCCACCCTTTATGCCCTCAAGAGGGGCTGCACCTGCTCTCCTAAACACTGAAGGCCAAAAGAATCTGAGCACACCAGAAGCGGAATCTAGGAGGACTATCACTCAGATAACAATCACCACAATTGCACCACTAACTATACTGCTGTTCCATTAATCATGGGGCTGGAAAGTGCCCAGTTCATAGGCCAGAGAGATTACGATTTAAGATGCCTTTTCACTGGTTGAAACTGAACTCACTGTGACATGCTTCATCTCGGAGAAGAGTATCCGATTGGGGATTTCCACCATGTTATCATGGAGAAACTTCCGACGCTCACGCAAGGGCCTAAGAAACACAGTACAGACACATCAACCAATGAGAAGCAAAAGATCTCCATCGACACAAAGTACTAGTCACGTGAACATTTAAACAGCACTTAGCAAATGCCTTCCTACATCTATTTCCACATAGAGAAGTGGAAAGTTCTGTTTTTAACAACAACTTGCACTTACAGCACTGATAACGCAAGGATCTCAAAGTGCTTTGTCAATACTGAGCAAGCCTCTCAACCCCTCTGTGAATTAGGTGGTCTTCATTACACATTATGTATACATTATACAAATGAACTGAGGCAACAGGAGTGACCCGCCAAAGCTCACAACAGGAGTAGTTAGTGGCAGAGTTCTGAACAGAACCAAGAAGTCTTAGCTTCTACTCTGTTGCTCTTAGATGTTGACCACATTAGTAACACTAAAAATGTAGGGTGTTATTTCCTTCCCAGAATTCTGGCTAGAAATCTGTGACCTATATTCCATTTGCCAGTATGCCAGCCAGAATTTTGAGGAGGAAAATATGCAAATCTATCTTCAGACTAGGGTTGATATTTTCAAAAGTGCCTCACTTAACAGTTCAAATCCCATTTTCAAAAGGGACTTGGGTACTTAAGAGCCTAAATCCCACTGTTTTTCAGTGTGACTTAGGCTCCCAAATGCTTAAGTCAGTTTTGAACACGGAACTTAGGTGCTTTAGAAAATGTTGCCCTACACCTATTTCTCCATCCTGAATATCAGTGAGGCTGTCTGCCAAACACACCTGTCCATTAGGCTGGTCTCATTGAAATAGATGCAGTCAAACACGAACAAGCAGACATTGGCATCCTGGAAAGCAGCTTTCTGCAAAACAATTAAGATCAAAGAAATCAATCTGTTTTTACCATCAAAAGCTATTACACAAGCAGGAACACAGGAGAAATGTGACTATATGCAAAGTGCTCTCAAGCATACAGAACACTAAATAGAAAAATATTTTCCCCCCTCTTTAATCTTTCATGCTAAAAGTGTATTTTGCAACAGCCATAAACATTCCTACGAAGCCTGATTTAAATTTACAGTGTCTCTTTACGCACAAAACAGGAAAATAAAACATGTTAATTTCCAAGTGACCCGGTAATAAAAGCTACATGATATTAATGGCTTAAAGCAACCCAAGTAAAAGGAGTTACTGCTAGGAGGAAAACCCAAACAAACCTTCCATTGATTTCAGATAACCAGCTGCTTAGAAATCAACAAAACAAACAGTTCCAATTTAATTTTCAGTTTATGGCCCTGATCCTCACCTCAGTCTGAGCTTTAAAATCATACTGATATAGACCTAAAGCTCAGGTCAGTATCAGTCTGTCCTTTTTCACCTGCTAAAGAATGTTGCAAGCAATGGCAGAGAAGCCTGTAAGTGACTGATTTTTCCTGGCAATCTTTTTTTGATATCCATCCTGGGCTGAAGTTTCCCAAACATCTGGACCACCATTTGATCAGACGATCTTCTGATAATCTGGTGCAGTGTGCCTCAGCTGTACCTTCTAATTTACACTATCCCATCCTTGGGCCAGGGACCAGATCTTCCTCTAGTGTTTTATTCAACACTGGATATGTGAATGGCCCTAAGTGATAATGAACTGAATGACAAAAAAAAATTTAAGTTGACAGACTAAAGCTGGTTGTTCAGATGCGATTAACTTTCAGACTCCGGCAGCAACACATGGCAAGTGCCCACTTTGGTACCTTATGCACTCCAAGGGTCCCGAAGGGTAGCGGTTTGCCAGCTTTGTTGTCAATCAGAAGAACTTCTGCATCCAGGATCATACTATGTCCACCAGGGAAAGCCTGGGGGATGAAGTCCTTAAAATGGGCTACCTGAAAAAGCACACAGCAGTGACTTACTTTCCTTACACTCTAAGTCTGCCAAGCGGTCTATCTCATTCTTTTAGCAAAGATAGGGGCCCCCAACCCTTCATGCAGTCCTGGAAGAAAAGCAAACAGCAACACACACAATGTTTTCCACTCAGAATGCAATGGGCTTGGCTGGACAGCTTCTCACTATCCCAGCAGCAAGCAATTGTACACTGGAGAGAGAACTGAATCAGAGCTATAAACACATGGGAACACACCGGCAGTATCCTGCAGGAGGAGCAATTTCCCCTTTTCAACTTTGTTTAACAGATAAGGCTGTAGTATTAAATACACTGCAACCATCCATAACACAATGCCATTCACAAACCCCACCACATCCTACTGAAACTAATCCATGCCAGGATGGCAGCCAAAGCATCCCTGACAAAGAGGTGTCGGAGAGACTGGAGTAGGTACAAAGCAGAGGCAGAATCATAACCCCTCAGACTTTCCTGGAGAGGAAGAGGGAGTTATGGAGAAACATGGAAAGGAGAGGCAGGAGAGAGGAAGCAGGTTTGTATATAGGACATGAATTCTAGAAGATGGAGAGTGAGTTCAGACTTAGGCTTTCAGAAAAAAAGTCTGAGCCCCGACCTGTGCCTCACAGTATGAATCAGTTCTCACATGCCATAAATACTTCTCCTACCGTACATCTTACCAAATGGGACAAGCGTCCAGCATCATTCACCTGCTTTCACACACAGTGTCTCCGAATCAAAGCAACCACTAAACGTATGGTGTCAAAATGACACTCAACCCTCAGTTCCCAGCAGTTCCTGGGCATTTCCCACAAATTACAGGATTAGAAAACACACTTTATAGTGACAGACTCAAAGAGCTCAATCTATTTATCATAACAAGAGTTAAGGGGTGACTTGATTACAGGCTACAAGTAACTACATAGGGAACAAATATTTAATAATGGGCTCTTCAATCTAGCAGAGAAAGCTCTAACATTATCCAATGGCTGGAAGTTGAAGCTAGACAAATTCAGACCGGAAATATGGCAAGAATTTAGAATGAGGAGAGTAATCATTGGAACAATTTACTGAGGATACTGGTGGATTCTCCATTAGACAATTTTTAAATCTACATAGGATATTTTTCTGAAAGATCTGCTGTAGGAATTATTTTGGGGAAGTTCTCTGGCTTGTGTTGTACAGGAGGACAGACTAGATGATCACAACAGTCCCTTCTGGCCTGGGCCAAGATCTCACACATCCATACTGCACTATGCAGACCTTTTGACTTGGGTGTGCAGCTTGAGCTGTATCTACAATGCAAAATGACAGGGCTTGCACCCAAGGACTCAAGCTGTGACCCAACCCCCTAGAAGGGTCCTACGGATCCAGGTCCTGAGTGCTTGCTGACCCAAGTCTGACTGCTTTGGGTGTGGAAGAAAGCAGGGCTTAGGCTCAAACCTGAGTCAGAGCCCGGGCTTACTGTGCAGCATAGACATGCCCCAAGAGGTTAACAATGAATTCTGCCTAGAGTGTTGAATGCAGCTTTCAAAATTCATAGAACATTTGATATGGTACGCAATGGTCTGCAACAGACACCTGGGCTTCTTGGCTCCAGGGACTGCTGGGAATTCACAGTTTATCACATGAGCCCAGAGAGGAGAAAAGCAAACAGAAGGCAAATTACAAAAGGGAGCTTAGGACTCTACTTACTTTGTGAGGGAGGACGGGTTTGAGGCTTCGGCTGAAGTAGCTGAAGTGATCTCCATTCTTGTGGACCTGAACTCGCTCCCCATCGTATTTGATCTCTGCATACATCCCATTGGGGCACTTCTTCATTGCGTATTCGATTGACTTGCAGGCTTCAGCCTTATAGAAGACAGGAAAGAAGAATCCCACAAAAACTTCACTTGTGAACATAGTGACTGGAATTACTTTAAACTAGTTTTTTGGAATGACAGATTTCCTGCTGACGAGTTCCCCTTTAAACAGATCGTGTTATCAGGGAATATCTCCTGACCTTCAGACCAAGTTCTCTGTTTTTTAACTTAACTCAGTCAATCTTATTTAGAACTCTGTCTCACTCCATGTAACTCCACCTCTTCCAAATATTTAGAGGCTGTAAGTACCTTCTTCACCTCTACGGACCACTTAGCCAAGATAGAAATATTTAGTTCTCTTTTGTTCCAACAAAAAGAAAAACAAACTATCTGAAGCGTTGTGCCCCAAAAGAGCAGAAATGATTTTCTACAAAACTTTCCAAAGAAAAGCCAGAAGAAACTGAAGAAACGTGAGTTTCAGAGAGAGATTTTTGCTTATGTCACACATCACTACAGTAACACTTATATAACACTCTTTGTGCAGGCCTCTCCATGGAAGAGAAGTTTAAAGCTAGGTACTACATCTGTGCCTCGCACCCCATCTTGCATAACCATTTATGCATCTATTGATCTTTAAAGGTCAGAATCTCAAGACAGTTTGTATGAGGATCCTCATCTCTCCCTCCTATGTAAGGTACTGAGGAAATCCACATTACCAGCATGGGCTGAACAGGGGTCATCAGTGAGGCCTGCACGCTGAGGGTTCGCTTCAGACCTGGCAACTTCTCAGTCTCCTGCTGGTTCCTCAGCACTCGCTCCACCACATTCTGGAGATTGCGTGAGGCTTTGAATGCCTCATAAGCATTAGGATCTAAAGCATCCAACCTTTAAACAATTAAGGGGGAAAAAGAAAGTCACTCTCTCAAGCCAAGCCTCTCTGCAGACAGTTAAGGAGTCTGCTGCCTGCTTCCATTTTTATGTCTCAGACAGTAAATGTGGAACTCACACATGCTTTGCACCAGCATTCATTTTCAGATCATGCTTTATTAGCCGGATGATGCATTTCAGGTCATTCCCTGTGCACCTAAAATGAAAAGAGGATTCAATCAGAAGATATTCATCTGAACTACTCCTTCCCTTAATAATAGGGAAAGGAATCTGCTCCAAACCTCAGCACCAGAGGATAAACAATGCAGCAGAATGAGAGTATGACTACACAGAAGCAGAAGTTAAAGATGAGGACCCCCTTCAAATTTGAGTCCCATAGAGTTTTTAGCTTATATAGTGTCACTACAATAGCAGTTACATAACACAGCGTGGGCCTCTCTGCAGAAGAGCAGTTTAAAGCCACCAGCCCCCCAGTCACTGCAATGTACTTTCTAGAGCTCTGAATGACTGGGGAAATGAAGCTCCCATCACCTTCCTTGGAAAGCAAGGTGTGTAACTGATCTTACCGTTACATGTGTTATGAAAATCACGAGGCAGATGGCATAGCTGCATTTCAGTAATACCATCACTGTCCCATGTTGGAGGTATGCCCACTGTCTGCTGAAGTTACAGCAGATACAAGCCACACACTCAACAGGTCACAGTACTGAAATCAGGGTGTGTGGTATTGCTTGAAACACTTGCTCAGCTCCCAACAATCTATGCAAATAATCAAAAGAAATACATTAAGGGGATGGCTCAGCCAGTGACCTAAACTTTAGAATAAGGCTCCCAAACTCTCCAGAAGCATAGGTTCAAATCCCAGCGGGGTCAAAGCCTTTCATCCTTCAGTGGGAAACTGAGTTCCATGCAATTTACTGCATCTGTGGTGAGCGGGCTTTTAGAAGAGATAGTGTGTGAAATGTCTAGATATTAAAGATGCCACAGGATTTAACACAGGGATTTGCCCTTTTCTCACTGTTGCACAATGGGTTATTTAGCTGATACAGTCATCTCTAGGAGGAGGGCTATTCAGTGCTGTTCTACGCATATAGTTTGCAACGCAGTTTGCAATGATGTTACGTAAGAGGTCAGAGGATAGACTTCTTTGTATCAACCTTTAGACCAGCGTTTCCCAAACTGGGGTCTGCGAGGGTATTCCGTGGGTCCGCCAGCCCCTCCCTCCCTCCCCTCTTCTCCGTCCTTCCCACCACCTCCTGCATGCTGGGAACAGCTGTTCAGTGGCGTGCAGGAGACACTGGGAGGGAGGGGGAGGAGGTGATCAGCATGGCTGGTGGACAACGTAGAGTACCTATCCTCAGTTCCCCAGCATGCAGGAGATGTTGGGATGGAGGCGGAGGAGTGGGGACAGCACATGCTCGGAGGAGGGGGTGGGAAGAGGAGGGGCAGGGGTGGAGCCTTGAGGGAAGGGGTGAAGTGGGATTGAGGATGATTCTCTCAAGTCAATATTTTCCAGTGAGGGACAAAAGAGACCAACTCCAATACAAATTAAAGGAGAGTTTAAAAAGATTGAGAACATGTCGAACCTGGGAAAAAAAACGGAAAAACTCAAGAAGGTCTTGCTGCAAACTCCAAGGAATTCATTCTTTTGGCAATAACTAGCAATAGAATAAGAGCATATTTGCAGAAACCAAGAAACAAGTACTTGACACAGCCATTAGGAAAAGCAAACAGGAAGCTGGCCGAAGTAGAGCTCTTATCACACAGTTGAGAAAAAAATGATGGTAGTAACAGTTCCGTCTCACTGACAAAGAGGGTAAACACTGACTTCTGCACTATGTAGCATTCCTATCCACAGTCAGCTGAATCATGAACTAAGTCTAGATGGAACCAAGTATCGAATATTTGATTTTAGACAGATGAGTGACAAGTCTGTGTGGCATGGTAAATATCAGGGTCCAGATTTTTAAAAGTAATTTTGGGTGTCCAACATGAGATGCGTTCATGGATCCAATTTTCAGAAAGTGCTGGGCACTGCCAATCAGGTCCCTTTAAGGTATCAAAAGTTAAGCACTCAAAAATTGAGGCATTAAAAATAATTTGCTACACTGTAACATCTTGGCCCAAGTGTTTGTCATTATTCAGGTCTGGAAGGATCAATTCAAAAGTCTTACTATGGTCAAAGAACAAAAAATGTATGAGATTTTATACTCTTACAGGCCCAAAAATATATGGCTTGAAGGATTTCACGGTGTCCTTCAAATTTAATCCCTACAGTAATTCTATTTCTTCATATACAGAAATTGTAGAAAGATAGTTAACAACTTCATTCTGAAATGTAACGAATGAATGTAAGTTAAAAATACTGTAACTGGTCCATAGCCAGAAACCTATACGGTGACTGAGCAGGACACATTCCCAAGTTCTTTAGGGTTTCTCCCCTCACAGTGGCTGAGAACAGCAGCTTTACATACAGATTAGATCAGAAGTTTCTCTGTTGACCTTCTGCTCAGTGCTGGTGCTGGATGCTGACTTGATAGCCAAGACTGAAATTCTTTACACACAGCATGAGCAAAAGCAACACGCTCTCCACACTGATCGGTACTCAAATGAGATTCAACTCTGCCATTAAAGGACCCTTTATAGAGGCGAGGAGTAAGTTCAGTCTTAATGGCCTTTTCAGTCAGTAACAATTGCGGTTATAGTTTTTAATGTGCACACTTATCCACTAGGAACTGCACTGAAGCCAACACATTTCACACAGACTGTCAAAAAGCCAGAGTGCAAATACAACCAACGTGGGCTGGATTCAAACCAGTTATCTAAATGCAAGAGACAGATCCTTATCCCCTTAAAAAATAACCAGAACCACTCACTGGTTTGTGTTTACGGCCTCAGAGTCAGATTTACCAGTGTCTCACCTACCTGCTAGCGATATCCTGCAGCACACTTTGCTGGTCGTCCTCCTTGGAAAGCTTTGAAAGTTGAGTGAGGAATTCATCCACTTCCTGAATGGTAAGGAGACTTTTGGCAGCAGGAGAGCAGGACTTGCTCTCTTCAAAAAAGATGCGCACAGTTTCGGAAACATCTCCCTGTCTCCAACACAAACAAAACCAGGGTGTTTATCAAACCTTTGGCAGGAGACTAAGGCAAAAAGGATGGAGATGAAGCATGCGTCAATAATTAGATCTTTAGTAGGAGGGGGAAAAGGGAGTCTGACACCTGACCTCAGTGACTGGGTCACAACCAAAGAGCAAGGAAAGGCAACAGACAGCACTGGGATGGGTCCTCTCAGCCATTTCCTTTTTAAGTGGTATACGCAAGACACAGACATTGTGTCCTGCTGTCATCATATTTTCCACCACTGCAACATCTGGGGCCTTTAATTTCCTCACCATGAATCCAATCTTGTAGCATTTATGTGCCGTGAATTCTTGCTGCGTTCACTAGACAGTAGCACACTCTAAGCCTACAGAAGTGGACCCATCATCGTTGTTTGGGTTATAATTTTGCTTTTATTTTAAAGTAAGTCCTTGCAAAACAATCAGTTAAATGGGACAAAACAAGAACCCCTGGGGTAGCAACAACAAACATTTCAGTGTGTCAGGCGTGACCAGTGTATTGTTCATAACTTTTGCATTAGCATAGCTTTAGTCCTGGATGCTAGGGATTAACTGATGTGCATCGTAACGCTAGCCTGCATTCTGCTGAAATACCATTATACATTCCCAGTTTGTGGGAAGCTTCATTATGAAAGAACGACCAACTCCAGCTCTGAAATCTTACAATCCTTTCGAGTGAAGGGAAGTGTGCGTGGTTTCAGTATCAAAGGGATGAATAGTGAGAGATGAAATGAACATGCAGTCTCCATCCCTTTACTGACCTGCTCTAGATCTCGGACCATCTCCTCCTGGCTGCAATTGAAAATCCTGCTGAACAGCTTGACAATCTGCTTGTCGTTCAAGTTGTAAACACTTTTAATGACACCGGGTAATAGCAGCTTAATAGTCAGGTAGAGGTCACCATGGAAGCCATCTGGAAAAGTGCGTGTGCGTCATTAGAAACTGTCAGACATTAGTCTCAGTGACAGGCCACAGATTCATGTACGCAGGGGCCCAGCAGGTAAATACTAACTCTAAAAGACAGCAACACAACCATGGCCCACCATGTGTTGCCCTATGGGGTACTACTCTACATTCAAAGCACCTCCCAGTTGGTCCCCCATAGCTAATTCTGTTACTGCACATTTAGCACCAGCTACAAACATTTCTCCTGATCCCACCACAGGACCCAGTTTTATTGAACTTATTATCTAGATAACAGATGAGAGCAAGGCAGTCCACACCGTAGGCCCTGCCCACATCACAACAGAGACAAAAGTGGTGCAGTGCACAACTCTGTGAATCACATCTTACTCATGGACTTGACTGTCCTTTGTCCCCATCCCTGACAAAGCTGGGTGGCCTCTGCAGTTCATTATTTTCAGATGCCCTCCCAACACCAAAAAATCCCAAGCAGGAGTCACACACACCTCTTGCAGTTCCTTTTTGCAAGAAGTCCTGAATGATCTGCGTTTTCACATTATAGCTGGGCTTCTCGGCAACCATGGCGCACAGCTTTCTGAACTCCCGCAGCAAGCAATCTTTGTGCTTTGGGTCACACTTCTTTGCAGAGAGGCTAGACTTGTGGGGAGAGCTTTCAGGGACTTCATCAGAATTGCCCGGTTTAGCTGTACAAAAGGAGACACAGCATGTATTTAACTTTTAGTAAGCAGCTTGGGATGATATGGTACAAACTTTGAAGATGAGGGTCACTACTGTCCAGGCAAATGAAAAGCAAGAACAATCCCAACAAGCTGGCAAAGCTTCAAACCTGAGTAGTGAAGTGCACAGCACTGAGATTTGTAAAAGCACGATTAAAAATCTGAATGTGCATTTTTAACAAAAAATTCAACTACTTTAGCATGTACTTTGCACTCAGAGCACGAGAATTTTCTGGAATTTATGAAATAAAGTTAAAATCTCAATGAAAAATTGTTATGCTGACAGATCCTTTCATTTTATTCTCACTTTATATGCAATTCTCCACTCTAGCATCAGGTTTCCCCAACATTCTCACAGCAAAAGGCAATCTTCAGTGGAAGGAAAAGGCTTGACAAAGCTGCAGGCTCCCTTACAATCCCTCCCTAACCATTTTTCATTTCTTCCCACTCAACTTCCAGAGGCAGATGCCAAGATGGAGCCCATCCCATGAGCCACAAACTGGATCTGGACTCCTGAAGTACACCACAACTAGTTCATCCAAATAAAATAAATTCTAAGTCCCTGGATTTAACTAATCTGAAATTTGTTTTACTATGCAACAGGTGAACTTAAGGGGACACAATCCAATTTCCAGTTGCCTATGGATAAACTAGGTTCTACTGTAATAATGTAATTACTCTGTGTACCCAGTGAGCATCTGTTTGTCTTGATGTTACAGAGACAAGAAGACCAATACCCTAGCAATAACTTAATTAACTAAACCCAGGGCTCTTTACTGCTCACAAGGTGATCATTCCCCTCTATTCGACATTGGTGAGGCCTCATCTGGAGTACCGTGTCCAGTTTTGGGTCCCACGCTACAAGAAGGATGTGGAAAAACTGGAAAGTCCAACAAAAACGATTAGGGGGCTGGAGCACATGACTTATTAGGAGAGGCTGAGGGAACTGGGATTGTTTAGTCTGTAGAAAAGAAGAGTAGGGGGGGGATTTGATAGCTGCTTTCAACTACCTGAAAGGGGGTTCCAGAGAGGATGGAGCTTGGCTGTTCTCAGTGGTGGCAGATGACAAAACAAGGAGTAATGATCTCAAGTTGCAGTCAGGGAGGGTTAAGTTGGATATTACGAAAAACTTTTTCACTAGGAGGGCAGTGAAGCACTGGAATGGGTTACCTAGGGAAGTGGTGAAATCTCCTTCCTTAGAGGTTTCTAAGGTCAGGCTTGACAAAGCCCTGGCTGGGATGATTTAGTTGGGGACAGGTCCTGCTTTGAGCAGGGAGTTGGACAAGATGACCTCCTGAGGTCCCTTCCAATCCTGATATTCTATGATTCTAAGTTCAGGAACTAACCAGCAAATACTCAACTTATTACAGAAACTTTCAGTTAACAGGTTACCACTTGGGGGGGATGAAGCGATCCGCACAGCATCTGGACAGTTATATTCTGAAAACCATGAGAAATTTATTTCAATACTTGCCAACTCTGTGGTTTCCCTTCCATCACCCACAAGAAAGATGGATGCTCAATTTCTTAGAGCTACACTGGACAAAACTAGAAAATAGCATACGAGAATCTTATCTGGGCAAGAAAGACTGGGTGAAATAATGGAGTCTTTCCATCTCTAGCTTCTGTTATACAATTCAGAGCACGATGAAATAACCTACAAAAACAGAGTTTGTCAAATTCAGTAAACCATGTTTACTGAATTTTCATTTAGAAATGAAGTTTTTTCCAGTGGTACCAAGGCAAAGAAGGGCTGTGCCCACATTTCTGCAATTTTTAGGGAAAGTGATTTTACTTTAACAAGTGTCACTAAATATTAAAAAAAATCCCAGATTGTGTTCCCTGGTTTATTTCAGCCTCTCTTTCCATAGAAAAGGGTGCAGTTTCCAAATCTAAAAGGCTCTTCCAAGAACCAGCCAGGTAGTCAGTGTAAGTCACAAAATAAAAACACTCTCCACTTCAGTTAAAGATTTCAAAATATCATCATTGTTCATGCATACAACTGAGTCCAGATCCTGGTTCATATAATTTCAAATCAGAGCTTTTCCACTGACAGGTGCAGCTCCTTCTGATTACAGATAACCCAAGTCAACATTTGATCTAGATCAGTGGTTTCAACCTGTAGTCCATGAGCTCCTGGGGGTTCGCAGACTGTGTCTAAGATTTCCAATGGGGGGTGCATTTTTTAGGGGCTCACAAATGAAAAAGATTGGAAACCACTGATCTAGACTTATAAATACAGTTCTCCAGTCTCCTTACTCTTTCTGGGAAGATTTGGTAGGTTTTATCCCTTTTGTACACATCACCAAAATAATGCAAATGTCAGTTCTTTTATGACTAACAGCTTAGAAAACACTTAATATTGTCTACACAAAGTAAATAAAATATGAAGTTTTGTTAGCACTCAATCATTTCTTAGTCACTAGATATAAACTACTGAGGTTTGACTCAAATTGAAGCTCCACTGTTAATGCTAATATTATAAGAGGAATGAAGGTTCCCCCAGCACCAGCATAATTCCCACCTTTGAAGCCAGAGAATTTCTTTGGAGAAGGATTAGGGGTAACTAGTAGCTCCTTCTTGGGACTGGTTATCTGTCCACTGGGGGAGAGCTTCGCCTGGATAGTCGCCTTTTTCTTAGGTGTGTTCGCCGCCTTGGAAGTGGTCTCTGTAGAACACAGTAAGAGGTAAAACATCAGGTTCAAAGCAACCCGTAATCCCTCAAAACAAAATCAGGTAAGTAATTTACAACCCTTTGCAATGAACAACTTCTGTCAGAATTTACAAACAATTAACCCACAACACCTTGAGGGATGAGATAAGTAAACATTTTACAAATAAGAAAACAGAGTGGTTAAGTGATATTCCAAAACTCACAGCAAAACAGAGCTAGCTGTGAACGTTAGCCAAGATTTGAGGCTCCTAGTGTCTGCTCTCACCATTAGACAACAGTGCTTCCCTCTTCCACTCTTAGTGCTTGAATTCTGAGAATACATCTTCACTGCAGAGTTAACTCAGGCACTTGTTTAGATGTTGCCTCTAATCCCACCGATGCACATGTAACACACATTCACGTGAGTTTAGGGATGTTTTAAACTTGGGTTAACTGGCCCATCTGTGGGGACAGGCTAGAGTCTGGGTGCCACTTTCATTCAAGCTGGTAATCCTCCCCAAGGACAGACAAGTTCTCTCAACTCACTGGGAAATCAGAGCACCTCAGCTCACGGCAGTTCAAAGAACCATGGTATATGTTCCCAGAAGTTCTAGTGATACACAAGTGAGGGTGCAGCACCAATGAGGACACAATAACTCAGGCATGCTTCGTGGTACAGCTGCTCACACTTAAACTAGGCTAACCCAGGCAATCACCCAAGTTAACTCTGCCATGAAGACATACCCTGAGGATCACGGAGCAATGAGGAAGGATCCACTCCAAAGCCTTAGGTGCCACAAACTCTTTGGAAAAATATTAAGTTTTGATTCTTAGATGGTTTTTAAGGTAGCCAAGGTCTGTAACAACTGCAGACGCAATGCACTCATCCCCAGTGGAATGATACAAGGCTTCTCCTCTTTCAACAGCGATCACCGTCAACTGATTAAACAGCTAAATTATATGACTGACTCCAAAAGGTGAAAAATTTTCAAGGAAAAGACTTAAAGATGAGAAATTTGTGAAGGGAAGTCCTCAATTCAGAAGGGGAACAGAAAAAAAAAAAATCACAACTCAGTGGACTAACTGGTGTTGTAGAAAACAAAAGTATAGAAGCAATAGTGATGTTTGAAAAAGCAAAAGTAAATACTACCAATTTCAGTGCAAGCAGGCCATTTTTAGGAAAAATAAGATGGTAAAGGCATTAGCAACTAGATGACAGCAACTGAAAATGGTGTGTGGAATTACAGCATACAACACTAGCTTCCAAACCTTCTTGAGCAAGTAGATTAATTTAACCAAAGAATACTTGCTAGCACCTGACACCTCCCATTCGCTTGTACATGAGGGAACTCGGGCTTCTCCAAACACAGGTCCTCACACTTCTCAATCTCCAGGATGGATCACAGCACCACTGAATGGAAAGCAGCCCATCCTAGAGACTCATTATAATGCAGAGGAAGAGACAACAGACCTAGTCCCAAAGAACTGCAATTCCATTTACTGGTCCATACACTGTTGGGTAGGAATCACTGACATACAGCATTGCCTAATAATACAGATTATTAAGGCCCAAGACAACGTCACAGAGCTTCTACTTCAAGCATCTCACCTGATATATGCTGGTTTATCATATCTTTTTCCGGATCCTGGAGCTCTTCCCAACCCTCCAAGTCTGTGATGTCCTCAATCTTCTTTGTTGTGGCCCGAGCCCTCTCTAGCTTCTCAAAAATGCACTTCACATGGTACCACTCCTTCATTTCCCCACCTGACTCTGTGAAGGGGTTGGGGACCACCTTTCCAATGCGCACCATCCCCTTCAAGATCTTCTCCTTACATTTCTTGCAGCCGGCTGTGCCGCGCTTGGCGTAGTCCACGCAGTACCTCTGCTCCGCCATCTCATCAGGGACTGTGCAGCGCCTACGAGGCCAAACACGCAAAGCTGAAGCAACAGCAAACTCTTCAGCACAAGCTCCCCGGCTTCTGCTGGCAGAAAGGAGAGACTTATTTCTTACCAGCAACTGGGACCAAGTAAATGGGTTGGCCACAGGGAGACCCAGAAGGCAACTTTCAAATCTCAGCAGACAAGCCTGTCTCTGGGGCAAGCAAAGTCCTTCCCTTCTGCTTAGTGTCCTGGCAGTCTGTGAGAAGAGGACCTTGAGAACAGCAGGCATACAGCTCCCTCGATGTACCACTGAGTCAGGGGAAAAGGGGAACGAAATAAGGCACCGTCCTAAGGCTTTGAGCAGCGTAAGCTGCCCCCAAGTATTGTCCCAAGCGCTTTCCCTAGCTGAACGCAGAGCCACGTGAGCGAGCCACGTGCGTGCAGCCGGGGCAGGGCTGTTTGCGCACCCGCCCGCGCTCAGGCCCCGCCTGGGGAGCAGCCGCTCGCCCGGGCCCAGCTCGGCGGCCGGGGGAGGGACCCGGGCAGCCTCACAGCAGAGGCCGCTCTGCCCCTGCCCAAGCGACTCCGCAGCCGGGCCGGGACCAGCCCCGGGACAGGGGCCCGCGCAGCGCCAGCCCCTCCCTCACTTTTCCCTGACACGCCCCGCCCCGCCCCAGGCACCTGGTTCGGCAGCCGCCGGCAGGAGAGTCCGGGGACCCACAGGCCCAGCCCCCTAGGCCAGCGCCGCCGCCCCCGCGTCCCCTTTAAATCCGGGACTCGCGGCCACGCAGGCTGGCATCGCGCATGCGCACGGGCACGTGAGACGCGGCGGCTGGGCTGGGACAGGAATAGGGCCCGTGGCTAGCCCCGCCCTCTAGAACTGGCCTCGCCCCTCGGGAGTGACTCCGCCCCCAGCGTTAGACGCTCTTCCGTCTCCGGGCAGTCCGCCCGTCCAGGAGAGACCGCCCCCCCAATAGGGCCGCCAACCCTCCAGGATTGCCCGGGAGTCTCCAGGAATTCAAGATTAGTTTGTAATTAAAGACTACGGGATGTGATGACACCTCCAGGAATTCCACCAACCAAAGTTGGCAACCCTGTCTGTCAACAACGCCACTCTCAGAGTAGACCCCCACCCCCCTCAGCACAGATCCCGCCCCTCCAACACAGACCCCGCCCCTCATAACAAACCCCTCCTCCTCAGCACAGACCGTGTTCCCTCAACACAGACCCATCCCTTCAACACAGACCCCGCCCCTCATAACAAACCCCACCCCCTCAGCACAGACCCGCCCCCATAAAACCCCACGCCCTCAGCACAGACCCTGCCCCTCATAACAAACCCTGCCCCCCTCAGCCAGACCCTGCTCCCGTCCAACACTCACTCCACAACCCTTCAACACAGACCTCCGCCCATCATAACAAACCCTCCCCTAGCACAGACCCCGCCCCCTCATGAACAAATCGCCCCCTTAAGCAGAGACCCTCCCCCTCATAACTAAACCCCTCCCCCTCACACAGAACCCTGCTTCCTCAACACAGACCCACCTCAACACAGACCCGCCGCCTCATAACAAACCCTCCCCCTCAAGCACAGACCCCGTTGGCCCTCAAACAAACCCACCCCCTCAGCACAGACCCGCCCCTCATAATAAACCCTCCCCCTCAGCACAGACCCTGCCCCCATAACAAACCCTCCCCTCAGCACACACCCTGCTCTCAACCACAGAACCCACCCCTCCAACACAGACCTCGTTTTTTCTTCCTCCGCCGCTCATACACAAACCCTTCCCCTCAAGCACAGACCCCAGCCCTCATAATAAACCCCTCCCCCTCAGCACAGACCCCTGCCCCTCGTAACAAACCCCTCCCCACTCAGCACAGACCCTGCCCCTCATACAGACCCCACCTCCTAGCAACAGATCCTGCCCTTCACACAGACCGCACCCCCTCAACCACAGACCCACCCCCTCAACACAGACCCAAACCCCTTGCCCCTCATAACAAACCCCAACCCCTCAGCACAAGAACCCCCGCCCCTCAGAACAAACCCCTCCCCCTCAGCAAGATCCCACCCTTCAGGGATGTTGGATGGGATGAGACTGATTACTGCAGGGAGAATTCTTTCCTGGGTGCTAGGCTGGTTGAGTCTTGCCACATTGCTCAGGGTTTACTGATCGCCATATTTGGGGTCGGGATAGGAATTTCCTTCAGGGCGGATTGCAGAGGCCCTGGAGGTTTTTCGCCTCCTGCTTGCAGCGTGGGGCATGGGTCGTTGCTGGTGGATTCTCTGCAGCTTGAGGTCTTCAGACCACAATTTTGAGGACTTCAATAACTCAGTCATGGGTTAGGGGTTGTTATAAAAGTAGATGGGTAGGGTTCTGTGGCCTGCCTTGTGCAGGAGGTCAGACTAGATGATCATATTGGTCCCTTCTGACCTATGAGTCTATGAGCACAGACCCCACCCCCTCAACACAGACCCCGCCCCTCATAACAAACCCTGCCCCCTCAGCACAGACCGCCCCCCCAGCACAGACCCACCCCCTCAACACAGACCCTGTCCCCTCAACAGAGACCCCACCCCCTCATCAGAGACTCCACTTCAGCATTGAAAACCCTGCCCACTCAGCACAGACTCCATCTCCTTATGGCAAATTCCACTCCCTATTACAAACCCCTCCCTCTCACCAGAAACCCTGCTCCCTCATTCATAGAGTCCAAGGCCGGAGGAGTCCATTGTGATCATGTAGTCTGGCCTCCTAGCACAGGCCAGAGAACTGCCCCAAAATCATTCCTAGAGCAGATCTTTCAGAAAAACATCTGATCCTGATTTAAAAATTGTCAGTGATGAGACTCTACCAGCACCCTTGGTAAATTGTTCCAACGGTTAAATACTCTCACAGGTAAAAATTTATGCCTTATTTCCCATCTGAATTTGTCTAACATCAACTTCCAGCCATTGGTTCATATTAGACCTTTCTCTGCTAGACGGAAGAGCCTTTAGCAAATATGTATTCCCAAGGTAGGTGCTGACAGACTGTGAATTAAGTCACCCTTTAATCTTTTCTTTGTTAAGCTAAATAGATTCAGCTCCTTCAGTTTATTACTGTAAAGCAGGTTTTCTAATCTTTTAATCATTCTCGTGACTCTTATCCAAACCTTCTCCAATTTATCAGCATCCTTCTTGAATTGTGGGCACCAGAACTGGACACAGTTTTGCAGTAACGGTTGCACCAGTGCCAAATACAGAGGTGAAATAACCTCTCTAGTCTTACTTGAAAGGCCCCTGTTTATGCATCCCAGAATTGCATTAGCTCATTTGGCCACAGTGTCACACTGGGAGCTCATGTTCAGTTGATTATTCACCATGACCCCCAAGTCTTTTTCAGAGCTGCTGCTTCTCAAGGTATAATCCCCCATCCTGTAAGTATGGCCTACATGCTTTGTTCCCAGATGTACACCTTTGCATTTAGCCATATTAAAATACATATTGCTTGCTTGCACTCAGTTTACTAGGCCAATGTCTACGTTACCACTTCTGTCAGCAAAACCTATGTTGCTTAGGGGTGTGAAAAAACACCCCACATCCCCGAGCAACATAAGTTTTGCCAGCTTAAGTGGTAGTGTGCACAGCATTATGTTGGTGGGAGAGCAACTCCCACAACATAGCTACTTCTGCTTGTTCCGGTGGTTTAATTATGTCGACGGGACAGCTCTCTCCCACTGGCAGAGAGTGGCTACACATGAGATCTTACAATGGCGCACCTGCATGGGTCTTTAGTGTAGCGTTAGGGTTAGATTGCTCTGAATCAATTACGTGTCCTCTTCATTATTTACCACTCCCCCAATTTTTGTGTCATCTGCAAACTTTATCAGTGATGATTTTATGTGTTCCTACAGGTGATTGATAAAGATATTAAATAGCATAGGGCCAAGAACCAATCCTGGTGGGCCCCAAGTGGAAACAGAGCTGCTCAATGACAATTACCTGTTGACAGTTACATTCTGAGATTTATCAGCCAGTTTTAAATCCATTTAATGTGTGCCATATTAATTTTATAATTGTTCTAGTTTTTTTAATCAAAATGTAATGCAGCACCAAGTCAAATGCCTTACAGAAGTCAACACCCTTACCTTTAACAACCAAACTTGTAATCTCATCAAAAAAGAATATCATGTTAGTTTGACAAGATCTATTTCCCATAAACCCATATTGATTTGCATTAATTTCATTACCCTCCTTTATGTCATTATGAGAGCTGTCAATTAATCGCAGTTAACTCACGCGATTAACTTAAAAAAATTAATTGTGATTAAAAAATTAAGTGTGATTAATCGCAGTTTTAATCACACTTTTAAACAAGAGAAAACCAATCGAAATTTATTAAATATTTTGGATCTTTTTCTACATTTTCATATATATCTTGTCTTCTGTGTTGCAATTGAAATCAAAATGTATATTTTGTTTACAAATATTTGCACTGTAAAAATGATAAACAGAAGAAATAGTATTTTTCAATTCACCTCATACAAGTACTGCAGTCCAATCTATCTCTTTGTCCTGAAAGTGCAACTTACAAATGTAGATTTTTTTTGTTATGTAACTGCACTCAAAACCAAAACAATGTAAAACTTCAGAGCCTACAAGTCCACGCAGTCCTACTTCTTGTTCAACTAATTGCTAATACAAACAAATATGTTTACATTTACAGGAGATAATGTTGTCCTCTTCTTATTTACAATGTCACCAGAAAGTGAGAACAGGCATTTGCATGGCACTTTTGTAGCCAGCATTGCAAGGTCTTTACGTGCCAGATATGCTAAACATTCGGATGCCCCTTCATGCTTCAGCCACCATTCCAGAGGACATGCTTCCATGCTTATTTAAAAAAATAATGCATTAATTAAATTTGTGACTGAACCCCTTGGGGGAGAATTGCATGTCTCCTGCTCTGTTTTACCCATATTCTGCCATATAGTTCATGTTATGGCAGTCTCGGATGATGACCCAGCACATATTGTTGTTCATTTTAAGAACACTTTCACAGCAGATTTGATAAAATGCAAAGAAGGTACCAATGTGAGATTTGTAAAGATAGCTACTCAAGATTTAACAATCTGAAGTGCCTTCCAAAATCTGAGAGGGACGAGGTAGGGAGCATGCTTTCAGAAGCGTTAAAAGAGCAACACTCCAATGCAGAAACTACAGAACCCAAATCACCCCCAAAAAGAAAATCAACCTTCTGCTGGTGGCATCTGACTCAGATGATGAAAATGAACATCCACACTGCTTTGGATGGTTTTTGAGAAGAACCTGTCTTCAGCCTGGATACATGTGCCCTGGAATGGTGGTTGAGGCATGAAGGGACATGTGCATCTCTAGCACATCTGGCACGTAAATATCTTGCAACGCCAGCTACAACAGTGCGATGAGAATGCCTGTTCTCACTTTCAGGTGACATTGCAAACAAGAAGTGGAAAGCATTATCTCCTGCAAATGTAAACAAACTTCTGTGTTTGTGCAATTGGCTGAACAAGAAGTAGGACTGAGTGGACTTGCAAGCTCTAAAATATTACATTGTTCTGTCTTTGAATGCAGTTTTTTGTACATATTTCTATATTTGTAAGTTCAACTTTCATGATAAAGATATTGCAGTACAGTACTTGTAATACAGATATTGCACTACAGTACTTTAGAATTGAAAAATACTATTTCTTTTGTCTTTTTACATTGCAAACACTTGTAATAAAAATAAATATAAAGTGAGCACTGTACACTTTGTATTCTGTGTTATAATTAAAATCAATATATTTGAAAATGTAGATCCAAAAATATTTAAATAAATGGTATTCTATTATTGTTTAACAGTGCAATTAATCATGCAATTAATCATGATTTTTTTTTAATTGCTTCCCAGTCCTAGTCATTATTAATCAAGTCGTGTATGAACTGCTCCATTATCTTGCCTGGAACTGATGTCAGGCTGAGAGACCTATAATTATGCATGTCATCACATTTACCCTTTTTAAAAATTGACACAACATTAACTTTCTCCCAGTCTTCTGGAATGTCAGCCATGAACTAAGATTTATTGAAAATCAACTTTAATGATCTAGCGAGTGGCTTAGTCAGCTCTTTAAAAACTCTTAGATTCAAGTTATCTGGACCTGCTGATTTACAAATGTATAACTTTAGTAGAAGCTCTGTTTAATATCCTCCAGAGATATTAGTGGAATGGAAAACCCCTCCTCTTCAACACAGATCCTACCCTATCATGGCAAACCCTTTCCCCTCAGAACATCCCCTGCCCTCTTCTGGCAAATCCCACCCCCTCAGCAAGACCTCACCTCCTCATGGCAACCCCCTCCCCTTATGGTAAATCTTATCCCCTCAGGCCTGCCCATACACCTTGTGGCCCTAATTGCTTGAAAATCCATGGCCTGGAGATCATGATTGCAGTTACTAACCAGGAAAATATAGAAATGTAAAGAAAAAATAAAATAACTTCTTACATGTTGGAATGTTAGACTCCTAGACTGGTTGTTGCCATGGATATAAATAGGTTCACCTTATATGACTAGCAATCTAAGACCAGTACAGGAGCCAATAGGAAAGCAGGACTTCATTATCAACATTCCATTAGCTTTATAATGGAAAATAATGACCAGGACCCAAATCCTTAAATCTCAGGTTATGGCCCAAATTTTTTTCACACACCTATAACACAGAACAAATTTAGTTGCTGCATTTATGGTACAGTGCTGGAGAGATTATCAAAGCAAAAGGTCACCCTCTCCAAATCTTCTGGGAATCCTTAAATTGATATTTTTTTAGGGTCTGAAATTAAAGTATTGATGCAAGACTTATTTCAATTACATTCCAATGAATCCAATCTTCTCAGTATTGAGAAAATGTCCGGAATCACACTGTATCAAATAAAGGGAAGATGTTTGGAATTTTAATAACTGCTGTGAACAAATGTCTCTCTCCTCTATGGCCACTAAAGTAGGTACTGAATCGAGGTATTAGCAGGAAAGAGATATGAGAAACAGACAGGATTACCGAAAACAAGCGTGTACATGGAATTATTATTTGAAGAAAGGTGGAGTAATGCTGGTGAAATAAGGGATCAACCTGCTGTATAATGAGCCTATTCAGCTCAGTTTTACTAATTTATTTGCATATTATTTGTTAATAGGGTTTATTTTGATAGGGCTTAAAAAGGAAGGCCTATTGCAGATGACAGAGTCACAACTAGAATGGTGTGTACACATTCACATTCATAATTTGTGTGTGTGAGAAGTAGTTTCCAAGACTTTCCCAGGTTCTGAAGTTAGAAAAGGTGTATGTTTGAATGACCCCTCAATTTATTTTCATGGTCATCTCTGTTTGGGTGAAATTGATCTCTGAGTAGAAGGCTGTGCACCACTTAAGTTCCACTAGAAACCTGTCTTAAACGGAATTAGAGAGATCTAGGACTTTTGCTATTCCTCTGCATAGGGATGAATATCATCTGTTGAGAACTCGTAGACAAGGTACACTTTCATTCAGGTCATGTATATTCACACAGGTGGACAGTGGGTTCTCTAGAACGAAAAGTGGGAGCAGGCTGTGGTTAACATGCAAACAAAAGAGCTCTGATCTCAAGAGAACAAATTTCCTCTGCTATTGCACAGTTATTATGGTCCCAATCCAATGACGCCAATGAAAAGATTCCTGTTGACTGCAATGGGCTTTTGATCAAGCGAGTTACAAAACTGAATAAAAGTTGGGAATTTAACTCCCTTAGACTCCAGCGCTCGCTAACGGGCAACTACTGGAAAGGGCAGACCTCTTTCAGCAACACACAGTCTCTGGATCTTCTGATGCGGCAACGGAACTCTAACCACGGGGACATTATCTCTTCTAATCCTAGTGTTGTGGTATCATTAAAAGCAACTAAATATCAAGGCTTTAAATTAAGACACAGGAGTACAGCACAGGAAAATTTCTAATGACGTTTTTTGTTTTTGTAATGATTCACAGACAAAACTGGACCCTGAATGAAAAAGACCTTTGAAAACCCATGTTTAAAGAAAATAAGTAATTTTGACAGAAAAGGGGCATTGTGTTTTCCATAACTCCCCCACCCCAAATAGATTAAATGGGTAGGACGATCTACACATACTGAATATGATACTGAAATATCAAAATGAAGAATTGCTAAGTGGTAGGATTAAACGCTTTGATAGCTGTATTTTAATGATTTGTAATTATGGATAGTGAATGAGTTTAGAGGAGGTAACACTTAGGCCAAGGCCTTGCCGGCATAAGTGGTTTTGCCAATTTTTATTTTACATAGAATTGCTGATTTGCTTAAAATCATGTTATTGCTGACTGCACAAAGGTAGTATGTGCTGGAAGTTTTGACATAAAAATACACAAGCTTGTAAAAAGAAGCCTTTTTTCTGTGAAGACCCAGGAACACAGTGACGAAAAACAACATGACTTAAAACTGCATAAACAGCAACAAATGCAGAAATTGTGTAAACTTAGGGTGACCAGCTGTCCTGATTTTATAGAGACACCCAATTTTTGGGTCTTTTTCTTATATAGGCTCCTATTACCCCCCACTCCCATCCCGATTTTTCACACTTGCTGTCTGGTCACCCTATGTAAACTAAAGCTTGCACATGCATAATGTATGGGTTGCATAAAACCCAAAGCTAATTGGAGAAAAGTTAAGGAATAAAGATTGTGGACATTCATAATAATCCAAGTGAAAAGGCCTAAATCAGAGAAACAGCTGACCAGAAACTGAAGGATGGGTCTGAAGGACAAGACCAAGGGATCAGGGCAGGTGATGACTATCATCAAGTACAGGAGAACTTTCCAGCGTCCTGGCATGTGGTAACTTGGGTCCTCTACCTATTCCATCTTGTCTGGTATAATTTCCTTGCATAAATGTGTGTTCAGATACCATAGTGACAATAATTGTGTTTGAAATTGTATAAATAAAGGCAAAAATTGATTAAGCCTAAATTGGGTGGACTTGTGATTCAGTTTCCCAATTTAAATCCTGACATTGGTATATTATTGTGTGACCCAAATGATGAAATGACAATTCACTGGTAAAGTTAAGGCTGAAATGTCCAGAATGGTAATTTCTTAAAATATATTCCATTCACGGATTAAAACAAAAAAAATATTTCAAAAGACAGGCAATCGCCAGCTGAGGTCAACCAACCAACTTCCACTCTGTGCCTGCGTAGCAGCAATTTTGCATGCTGCTCAAGCATCACCAATTGCCCGAAAGACCGATGCTGTCATACATGACTTTTCATGAGGAGGATTGGCACGATAACTTTAAGGAATCTTCCATCTAATGAATCCACTTTGTTTACCAAAATGTGGTTCCTCTGCTTCCCCTGCAGTAACCACAGTCTCTACTGCATCCCTCTCTTCCAGGGCTTTAACATTGGCTATCTCCGATTCTCCTGCACCTGCATGTGCCAGACCTTCAGCCCCTCTGGGACACTCCTACCACACACGTTGCACTATCTCTTCTTTCCAAAAACACCAGGTGACTCAAACTAGGGACCTACATTCCACTCCAAGATACCATCATGGACATGAGGAGGGGGACACACCACTGTTGCTAGTGTTGTTGCTGCTATGGAGACCCTGAGACCTGCCTCCACCCCCCAAATTTAACATTAATGCCAGGCTGATGTATAGACCTGCAGAGAGGGACCCTCTGTTCCTGCTACCAAGACTCTGAGCCTTGGCTCCATTCCCCAAAGTAGTATGAATGCCAGGCTGCTCTCTAGCCCTTCAGGGAGGGATCCATTCCATAAATATAATCCTTGCCTACACAGTCCCAGTCTCCACTTTTCAGGCTTCTCATCCCAGTCCCAGTCTCTTTAACTAGCCAGTCCTAGTTCCTTGTCCGATCTATTAGCTTCCCCCCGCTGGCTCCCACTCCCAGTGTTCCTTCCCAGGCGCCTCATCCTATCTCAGGCTGTCTCCCTACCCCCACCCTGGCACCTTGTCCCAGTCTCTTTACCCAGCCAGTCCCAGTTCTCCCCCCACATCCCTGGTCCTTGTCATAGCTGGCTTTCTTTCCCCCCACCCTTTCCCCCAGCTGGTTGCCAGTCCCAGCTTTGTTGTCCAGCTAGTCCCAGTTTCCTCCCTCTCCCCAGCTCCTCATTTGATCTCAGCACCCGCCCCCCCCAGCTTCCACTTCCCACTCTGGCTCCCAATCTCCCCCACCCGGCTCCCAGCCACAATCTCTTTGCCTAACCATTCCCAGCCTGCCTTTTGTCCCCTTTGCATTCAAACCAGATGACTTTCCCCTTCTTGGTGCCGGCAGGGGATCACTGAAAGCACAGGAGAGATGAGCTCCCCATTCTCAGTTCCAGTGCTTGGCCTCGTCCTGGTCCTGAGCAGCTGGGAGCAGCCATTGCAGGGTTAGTGTTAGGGATAGTTTCCATTGCAGGGGAAGTCCTCCTGAGCCAAACTCAATTGTGGCCTCAAGAATTTTTTAACATAGGTGAAACAATGTATTTTTCCTTAGCTTCATTCTTGGAAACAGCTCAACCATTTTGGCTGAAATTTCCCAAAACTAATTAGCCAGAGGCAGATGCCCAGCATCAAAAATTTCAGCACAAAACGTTAAAATTTGGCAAAAGTGATAAGCATTTGAAAACAGGGTCTTATAATGGAAAATGTTGGGCAACCTAACTAATAGGTGCAACTGCCAGCTCTACCTATAATATTATCCTATCCATCATCCTTTCTGCATTGCTAGTCAGCCTTCTCCACAATGATGTGTTTCCCCATAGCTCCTGGTTTCTTGAAGGATGTCTTTTATAGTGGCAGAGTTGTGAGTCTGGTAAGCTGAAGATGGCTAATTTATGATCGTACATTGTCAAAGTTATTTTTTAAACAGCAGAGAGTAATTATAATCAGCTATAAAATAACTGGAGAAGTGCCTGAAATAAATACAATAGAGACAGCTGTGTGCTGAAATAACTTTATTTAAAAAGAAATTAAAAAGAGTCTCCATCCTTATCAGGAACATAAATCCAGACTCTTTCCCTCCCTCCCACCCTCGACTGCCTGAGCTGCATCTTTAAGAAAAGAATGTTATGGCTGCCTGAAAACAGGTGTTTCCTGGGTCTGGGAGCCTCTCAGCTGCTGCTGATTAAACCCAATTTATCAGCCTCCTCTTCCTATAAAACTCCCAGGGAGCAAGCCTGCTGTTTCATTGCTCTATGGGGAAAAAGAATGGGTGGGATTTTTGCAGAGGACTAGATGTTAGAGTCCAATGCTTCAGCTTTTTAATATCTAAACTCCAACAGCTCTTTTATGTCTGGATAGGGGAGAGACTATAGGAGCTATTAGTTGAAATGAAGTGTGGAAAAGCTGAGAACCTCTGAACAGGGACCTCTCTAAATTAGGTTTAACTAGTTTATATAAATCAGAATATCCTTCTCTCTAGCGTCCTTAGAGGGACTACTAAAGTAGCCAGGCAGTCTAAATATGGATGTTTCTACTACAAACTTTTATAGGCTGGGTTTTAGACTCTAGTATCAGAGAAGGAGCTGACTTTTCTTGTATAGGGATTTGAAAATTTTTCTTTCATTAAGACCTCAGTCTTTAGCTCTAATCAATAGCTGTACAGGACTTCAGCTCAACAAGAGGAACTTCTCCTGACTTCTGTCTCCCTTCCTAAACCTATTATATTAGTAGCTATTGCTGCATGGTAACTTAGCTCCTGTCTTCTCAACCTTACCTTTGTTCCTCAGCTGAATTAATTGAGTGAAGGGTTTTTAGAAAGCTTTTTTGAAAGCTTTTTTAAACCTATCTAAACTTAGAACAGGGAGATTAAGAAATCTGAGGCAAGATGAATGTTGGCACCTGAAGCTGATAGCAACATGCATTCCATCTCAAAACTTACTTGGTTAATAGCCTGAAACGTGTCCGTTATGGTGGGGGACAACTTCTGGAAACATAGAAGAAACTCTAGTGTGCAGTGCTGTGAAGAAAATCAGGATTTATGAATGGGCAGTCTGACCTCTAGTGGCTAAAACTGTCTACAGTCCTACCTATTGCAGGAACCTAGGTTAATTAGTGTGTGTCTCAGCTGTGAAGCTGGTATGGTGTAAGTCTCTTAGCTCAGGTGTTGAACAAAATCTAATTCCTATCTTTAGGCTGGCATGAGTAATTAGCTGGAATGTGTGCTGCCTGACAACCATGGGCTTTTTTCTATGGGGGAATAAAGCTGCTCTGCAGCAGCTTTTAGGTCCTTCAATTGTCTATAGGACACACTGAGTTAAAAACATTCCCTTATTCTGAACAGGGGAAGCTACAAATGAGAGCTAATTGCTTTGAAAAAAAGCTTGATTTTATATAATCTCCCTTCTAGAAGAAAACACTTTAAAGGAAGACTGCCTATTGGTAGCAAATAGCTGCTAATACATCCTTGCTCTAATGTAGGGGTTCTCAAACTCTTGTGCTGGTGACCCCTGTCACATAGGAAGCCTCTAAGTGCAACCCCTGTTATCAGTTAAAAACACTTTATAATGTATTTAACACCATTATAAATACTGGAGGCAAAGCAGAGTGTGGGGTGGAGGCTGACAGCTTGTGGACCCCTCCATGTAATACCTCATGACCCCCTGAGGGGTTATGAACCCTTGCTCTAATGAAATGCCTTGGGGAAGGTCATGGACATGGTCTGGATGGATGCACTGCAGTAACTAAAAAGCAGATCTAAGGAAATAGCAAGTGAGTGGATTTCTGGTCCCTAGTTTCTCTAGAATCTCGGGTGTGCTTCCCCTCCGGTGATGAAAAATGCAATGCACTTAAAACACACAAGTTGAAATGACTTATGGCTTAGTGAAGAGGGCATTAAAAAAATCCTATGGATAGACATATACTTAAACTGCTTTTTTTCCCCCTCCTCCTGATCAGTTTCCAAACATACTTCTCTGAATCTGAGTTGCTCGTTCTTTACACTCTGCTTTTGATTCTGCTTAACAGAAACATTCTTTCCACAAACAAGTGTTTGTGAATACATGATTGTACAGAATAACCAGAATCCATTGTCCACTTACACAGAAACCCCTTTATTGATTTAAATTATTAAAGGTTTAAGTGGTGCTTGAAAAATGCAGACAGAAGGGGCTTCTCCTAGCTATATTACCACTAAAGTCAACTTCTATGCTGAGCCAGCAATCCAGGTGGGGAAGAGGCTACACAAAGGCACTGCTTTGCCATATTCACCAATCCTCTTTCCCTACTGCAACCTCAGATGTATCTCTAACATCAATAAAACCATTCACCATTATAAGCTTGCCTGAAACTTTTGGGTGTACCTTCAGAATTTTGAACTAAAATCAGGTGAAATGCAGCAGCAGCAGCAATCTCCTTGGGTTCCTTCATTAAAATGAACTTACTGGGGTTTCTAGATGAAACACCTCTCTAGGTAGGAGTCATTTTAAGAAGCAACACTAGAAACCAACTCCAAGAAGCTGGTAGACATCAGCTGCCTACTCAGAGTAGGCATTGTGGAGGGTTGACACCACATAGCCTGATGGCAGGCTGAATCGTTGGCATAGTGGCAGTGCAATCTGACCATTTACTAGTAATTCGGTATCAAACCTCTGAGGGCACCCAAACCGTGTGAGGAGCTAAACTACCATTTTGAGCTTTTCACACTAACTTGAAATCTGGATTGGGGTGGCCTTTAATAACCAGCCGTATAGCTCTGCTCCATCCTTCAGTAAAGTTGCCACCTTATTTGATATGACATGTAGCAATTTCACTTGAGGAATCTTTCATCTTGCCTACATATTTCACTTGGGACGAAGTACCATTCTTTGCTTTCAGTGACAGCAAGTCATTGTCTCAACTACAAATCTGAAAAGTGTGGGTGATACAAACTGTTCAGAAGCCTTAATATTAAAGGCCCAGTAATCGCCAAATGAGATCTTCCCTAGTTCACATAGAGCAGAGTTTGTCACAGTGCATCTTTCCCGTCACAAGATGTTAAAACTTGTACTGCCAAGCCAGGCAACTTTATAATTAGCTTTGGGGAGACTAAGTGCTAGATCTGAGTCAAAACAGCAATTTTGAATCTACTTAACTCAGTCGAGTCTCAAAGTAGAAGAATGGCATAACTAAGAAGGCCTGGTGAATGACATCCTTGTCTATTTTGGTTTGGTGATACAAGTCAGAGATTCTTTGGTACTATTGTTTACAAAATATACATACAAGTCTGTTTTGCCAGAAGGCAGTAGAAGAAGCAGGTAGTTCCCTTGCTTGGAAATTCCCAAGTCTGCCTTTCCAAGTTCTGTGCCCAAGAAGCATTCTATTTCAGCGCAGCATCACACTCACCACGGCTTCTCACTTTCTGCCTTTCACACCAACCCAAACTTAGCTCTTGCCTTTAACTTTACCTGGTTTAGGTTTTGCTCAGGTCTTTGCATCTGACAGATTGCCTTGGGCAGTAGTTTCTTTTTGTTTCTACGTAGCTCTCTGTGTGCAGCAGGTTAATTGCTGCTTCCATTTAGCCAAAAAAAGGTGTTTAAAGCCAAGAAGTGTGCTAATCAGGTCATTGAGTCCTTGGATCACAGACTCTCTCCATGGCAGTTACTAACAATTTCCAGCATCGTGCTCAAACTGTAGCTATAGTTCCCTGTCTCTCCTTGACATTTAACAGTGGGGGGGGGAGGGGGGAGTTCTGTCTTCAGCTCTCTGTAGCTACATTAGCACTGACCAAAAAAGCTAATTGTTTTGAGCCAATGCCCAGGAATGAGTCCCAGATTGGGATTCTCTGGAAGTGTCCATAGAATAGTTAATGGAGTTTTGTGAAACCAGACAGGCCAAATTAAGTCCCTGCACAAGAGAATATGAAGAAATGGGCAACATGAGGGCAGATGGAGTTAATGTTGACATGCAACATCTGGAATGGTTGTGAACTATTCATACACTCTCTTTTTACGGGGTTCTAAACAGCTCTGTGGGAGACCAGGGTATTGTTGTAGGCAGTTCACTGAGCACTTCTGCTCAATGTTCAGTAGTGGCTTTTTTAAAAAAAGCAAACCATTTACTTTTGGAATGCATAATAAAAGGACATTAAATGTTATAGTGTTGCTGTATAAAGCAATTGTACAGCATCACTTGGAATCCTATTTTAGCTCTTGTCCCTCTATCAAAAGATAAAAAGGGGACTCAGATGTGGCTGAGTGATTAGAAGCACAGAATCCATTAAATACCCAAGATTGGGACTAATCTTGGAGAGGAGATGAATAGAGGAAACCTGGTAAAGGTATGCAAAATGAATGGCTGGAAGTTTCTAAAGAATAAGGGAAGGTAGATTAGAGAGGGTAAAGAGAACATCTGTTTAAACTTGCCACTCTTCAGTTTCAAGCTGGAAAGGAAATTTTCCATACAGTGCGCAGTTGGCCTGTGGAACTCCTTGCCACAAGATGTCACTGTGGCCAAGAGCTTAGCCAGATTTAGGAAAAGTGGACATTGCTTTTACCAATCCAAAGGTAAAGACTAAAAGCCCTTCCAGGACTCATGGTTTATCTCAACTGCCTCCTGCAGGCCTTTTTGAACCTTCCTCTGAAGTATCTGGTACTGGCTGCAACCTGATAGCTGGCAGGGCACCTTATGAAAAGCACTGCAGTTCTGAGCTACAGACCTTTCCTTTAGGCCTGAAACAATGATTTCTAGAGGCTTCTCTGTGGTCTTGAAACTTATTTTCCTCTATGAAAACTCTTCATTCTAGTCATAGCAGAAAAATCTAACCAATTTTTTTCAGGTGAGATCTTAATATTTTAGTTTTTCCTTTTTTCCCTAATATGGAATTAAGTCCCTCGATGCTCAAAAAAGTGAACAGCAAGTTTACTTTAGTTTTCAGTTGGAGCTGGTTAGGATTCTAAAAGCACTGCTCTGTCTGGCATCTCAACATTTTTTTTTCAACTGAAAGTTGAACTGGTGGCTTGAATAGAGCCACCTAGTGCGTATCTTAACCAAAATTGCCTAGTTTTAGGGCTTTTCTTTCACGTCAAACCATCAGATATTTGTAATAGGTATCTATACCATCAGATATTTGTAGAGCCTGCATTCAGTTACAAACAGGTTGATTTCCTTCCAGGAGTATAAAATGAGCACAAACTCCTAGCAAACAGCACCTTTGGAAAAGGAACCTGATCTTAAGATTCATGAAACAATATTCTATATTAGGGGTTTCTTTGCCCCACTAACAGTCCGAGTTGAACATCAACTTGCTTTCCTGAATGTGCATATTGTTCAATTTAATCTTTGTAAAAATCAAACTGGATAGATTTAAGACCACGCCATGCATTAAATGAAACTGGCTGGGGTGTAGCCACTGTCTTGAATGATACAACAATAGGGTAACAGCATAATCAATGTCTTGTTCAGCTGAATTGCGTATGATTGTCAGTGTAATTTCTTGCTCCTTAGAATTGGCAAGGTGTTCTGATGACGTTTTTACTAATCTCAGAAAATGAGACTATACTGGGAGTCCTATTTCCATTTAAAATTGCCCTTGATTGCCAAAGCTTCATATATTTTTTTTCAAATCATGTTAATGGTGCCTTTAATTCTTTTTTTTCCCCAATGTCTTGATGCAGAAGTTACCATACAGCTTTGCACTAGCCTTCTCAGCACTCTCCCCATTGCTGCATGATTAAATCATTGGATTATTCTTGCAGACATAGTTTTCCCATTTCATTTTAATATCTGAGAGTTACAGGGTCTCATAACTTTGATCGATTCAGTTCCCATACCTTTATTGCTGCCTATATAACTTCTGATCCTTAAATCTGACAATTATGTCCCCAAAAGACTGTTTCTAATGTTTAAAATATTGCTACCTTCCATCAAAGATCTAGCAGTAAAAGAATTGTATGGTAGCAATGAAATGGTGTGCTTAATGCATCAACTTCAAAATATTCTTTAACTCCAACTGTAGCTAAATCTGTCCCAAGTCCTCTAGAAACTAACAAAAACCCATCTCAGGAGCAACTTCTAATTCAAGAGTGGGAACATGAGTTGCACCCGAATGTGCAGACCAGTGGATGTAGGAAGGCATCTAAAAGGAAGCATTCCAGATAACACTAGAGCTACATGAAATAAAGCATCACAAACATCGGTGCCCCATGATCAAGCCACCTTAAACTTTTTTTTAAAAGGCCAGTGAGCTCCCCAAAAACTAGGTTTGGTTCTGCACGTAAGTAATTGGAGGAAATCACCAGTTTGGAGCTGATGAGTTCTCACTTGCTTCAGATCAGAAACTGAGACGGTCAGAGACCAGTTAGTATTTGCAATGTATTAAAGAAGCACCATACTGCTAGAGGTGAAACACAGGCTTGTAAAATAGAAACCACTTGGGAGCCAGACCTGGGTAGCACGGCCTTGGGGCAAGCTGCTCCTATGAAAGGATACCAGCCAACTCCAAGTGTTGCATGGATCAGTGTTTGTAAAGCGCTCTGAACACGAGATGCCACACTTGTCAAGCATTCAGATTTCTCTGCTTCAAAAGGAAGGATGCGAAACTAATTTAAATGTCAGTGCAGACTACCCCATCTTCAGAGGAAAGGTAGTTCACTGCTGGCTCTAGAAATACACAGCTACCGAAAAGGCTTACTCTCAACCAGACTTCATAGCCTCTTAGAGCTTCTGAAGAGGCAAGGGGTTGCCATAGCGGCTGTTACACCAGCCTTTCCTTGCCATGTTGAGGCTAACCTGTCATGTCAGGGCTGGGGGCTTGTGAAGAGAACAAGCATCCCTTGCTCCTGGACTTCCTGACTTATCTGACTAGATGTAGCCACTTAGTTAAGGCCTAGGCTGAAATGTGCCATCAGTAGAGCTAGGAAGCCGATGCCGTGAGACCGGATAAACTCATGTGATGTGCAGCAGCAGCATGCACTGGAAAAGTGAACCATTTGGGCATAGAGGGGGGAAGTGTCCCACATCAACATGCTGAAGGAAGCTAGTTGCTAACCTATGCAGTGAGGCGATGCCTCTAGCGATCACTGTTCCTTATTTACATGCTAAACTAGTAGTCAGGTCTCTAGATAGTCAAACTGAACCATAAAGCTCTCACTTTCGTTGATTATCAATCGAAGAGACTTCTTAACTACTCATTTTATTGAACAGATGTGAATTCAGACTCCTTTTATTTGCAGCCTTAACCAAATGCATAACCAGGGAACTTGCATTCTTAACAGGAATGAGCAAATAGCAGCTGGACATAGGCTCTGCCAGGGAGGTGCATATAATGATAGTAACAAATCATTACATTGCTCAGATCCAAGAAATGAAGATAGAAATCATCCATTGTTCTTATTAGAAGGTGGCAGTCCTTGCACTCAGCCCAGCACATTTCTGAGCTTGCGTCCTTCCTATTTTTAAAAAAGGAGCAGGGTTAACCCATATGTCCCATTTAGACAGTTTCAGGGCAAGTTTAAATTAACTCTTTTCCAGAGTTGAGGAAAAACTGACATTTTGCTGAATTTTTCTTAGAAGCAGTCACGTTCCTGGAGTAAGTCCTGTCCTGGACACCTTCATTCCCAGACAGATGGTGAGACTCTAAAGGAAAGATGTTAAGAGCTTACTGTGCTTAAAGTAGCCACAATCCAGTGGTAAAGGATTTATTTAAGGAGCTACAAGGAGGCCTGACTTGGGGCAATGGGATTAGGCAAGCCATTAGTTAAACAATTGCATTAGAATATTTCCATCAATTTAGCTACATCAAACTACACTGCTTAGAATCTCAAGAGGTAGCTGCTCACTACAAAAATGGCCCGTGAATGGCACCTATGTGTCTGCCGGTGCTATTGGAACGGGTAAATGACTATTGGCTTCAAACACCTCTACAGTAGCATAGAAAAGGTAAACTGACCACTCATGTCTCCATTGGAGAACTACTTGCCCTGGTTTAGTTTAACTGGAAATAAGATACCTACACTGTCACTGAACCTATTTAACCTCATGCTGTTTTCGAGCAATTCAGTTAACTGCAACTGCAGGAAGTCCAGAAAACCACTTATGGAGAAGAAGTGTGTGGACTCAACAGTTCGTGTAGACAAACTGGTGCAACCTTCTGATAGAAACAAGGCCTAAGAGGAAAAATTTTAGCTGAACATATGGAGATGTGTCCTGACTCAAGGCTTCTTGCCTTGCAGCATGACAGATGCCACAAATTGCAGCAAAACTTTGCTCTTCTCACTGCACAGCTATACAAGAGGCCTCCATTGTAGCAACATTCATCCTCTTTGCACAGTTGAAAGTGCAGTTGCATTCCCTCCCATGAGGGTAGGAATGTAAAATAGCCACCTGGTTTCAGAAGCCTGTATAAACTTCAGAGGCTGCATTCTGCAATTGATCAGCATAGTTCCGTGTACTTTATGTTGCCAATAGTGCTGTGGGGAAACTAGTTGTAGGACTCAAACCAAGGTCTCCAAGTTTCTGGGCCACCTATCAGTGGCCTTGCTTACTGTATGGAGTGGCCAACCCTCCAACAAGACGTTTGCTCTTCTTCTCTTGAAATTGTTTCTTCCCTGTGTCATGGAGTGTGGGGGAGTCCAGTCCAGCACCCCTCTTCCTGGGACTCTCAGCCAGCCAGTAAAACAAAAGGTTTATTGGACAACAGGAATGCAGGTTACAGCAGAGCTTGCAGGCACAGTCAGGACCCCTCAATTGAGTCCTTCTGGGGTTTCAGGGTGCTTGGATCCCAGCTTAGGATACCCTGAATTCCGCCTACACAGCCCCAAACTAAAAACTACTTCCCTCCTGCCAGTCCCTTCCTTTGTCTTCCTTCCCGGGCAAAGGTGTTGACCTTTTCCCTCCCTTACCTAGCTCAGGTTACAGGCTCCGGTATAGTCCATCCCCTAAAGTTCTCCCCTGCTCTCCCATCCCCCATGCAGACAGCCCCTACTCCATCACACCCTGAGATGGATTCTAACAAAGCCCTCAGTTCCGAGTCTAATCTACTTTCCAAAAGTCCTTAAAGCAAGGTAAGCCTTC
Organism: Chelonoidis abingdonii; assembly: GCF_003597395.2. NCBI lineage: Eukaryota > Metazoa > Chordata > Testudines > Testudinidae > Chelonoidis > Chelonoidis abingdonii. The sequence continues at coordinate 4,463,770 of NC_133788.1, read as the reverse complement.
AAAAATGGCTTCCGGTGTCCCCGCCTCCAAAGTAGACAAACCCAGAAAGGTTGAAACACTCTTTTCTGTAATGGCTTGCTGAACTAGCTTAGTTTCAAGAACTCCCTTTATTTGTATCCAGGGTACTTGTATTTTGGCTTCTGAACACCAAAGGCAAGTGCTCTGGGAAGTGTCAACTACCCTCTGACCACTTATCCCTGCTCAGAACACACAGCTAAATTGGCTCTTGTATGGTTCTGAGGCAACGGATTAGACACCTGGGTGCTTGCCTGGTTGTTAATGAATTGTGGCTTTTAGTTGGCTTGGAAGATAAGACAAGACTGGCCAAGTAAGAAGAAGAGGAACAAGCTGGCACATCTGCCACCAGATGGTGAGTGACTCTGACCTACAGCCCTTGGGAGGACAGGTTGCATGTTTGATTATACTTAAAACATTGGTTATAATTGCAGTGAAACTGGGCCAGTCTAAAATGTTCAGATCCTTTAGGACTGCAATCCTGATTGCAGGCTTGGAAATAGCAAAACCAAGAGGATGAAAGCCCCCTCTAGGCAGGTGAATAGATCAAAGGAAACATTAAAGGGAGAAAATAGACGTGTGTCTGGGAAAACTCAACATTCCTATGTAGACAAGGTCCCAGAGGTAAATGGAACACTGAAACCCCGGAAGCTACAACAAATGAATCAGCAGGAAGCACTTCAGTGTTTGACTCATCAAACACTGAATTCTGGCAAAATAATTAATGGACACCTCCAGCACAAGCATGCTTTTCAGTTTCAAAGCTGAGGATTTCACACTAGAACAGATGGCTCAGGCTAAAGCAGCTGTAGTTGAAACATATTTGTAGAATGTTTGTACAAAGACAAAAGTGAATACGTAGACACCATGTCTACTGTGCAGGAAATCTTGTTTTCTTGATCTCTCCCACCATCTCCAGATCCATCTCTCAGCATATCTGTATACATGACAGTGGGTCTGTCTTATCCCAGCTCCAGCAGCTACGGTTGCAGACTGCTCTTACATGACAGGGCCAGGAAACAAAGATCAGTGCCTTACCGCCATGCTTATGTCCTGTCTGATAAATCTGTACAGGAAGCTGGGAAACTGACATGTTCCTAGAGCTCATGAAGCTATTACATACAAAGCGTATCTTGAACAGTGACAATACTCCAGTGTTTAACCTATTCCCTTTCTAGGGAATGATGGCTGGGATAACCCAGGGTACAATCCAGACTAGCGAGTAGCTGTTGCCCCTGCCCTCTACCTGGGGGGTGGGGGTGCTGTGACCTCCAGTCGGGACTGCTCACAAACAGCCTGGAAGTCACACCCATCTGTGTCTGTGGGCATTTGCAGCCTATCAGTCACATCTAAACTCCTACCAGCCTGAATGATATCACAGGGTGACCCCAGCACACTCCCAGGCCCAGATTTTTCCTCCACAAATGTGTATTGTGTACTGTCCAGCCCTCTCCTCGACAATACAAGCTTTGTATAAAGCCTGCCATTTTATTAAAGGGAGTGATATGCCCATGTCCTGTTATCCCAGTCTTTCATTTAAACAAAAAAAATTAAGGCTCAGCTGACTAGGTCTCCCCCTAACTCTCTTCATATCTTCTAACCTGCCCTGAGAGCAAACCTAGCCTTTCTCCCTGCACTGGGTAGCCATGCAAAATATAGGGGAAACTGAGGCATGCACACAGGCCCCCATAACAATACTGCAGAAAATTCCCACTTTGTCACATCTTGATAAGAAACAATAATAATAATTAAAAGTGTTGGGCAACCCTACTACAAAATTGATAAGAGTATTTACAAGCCTCTCTTTATACAGGGGTTGCCAGCAACTGTAACACCACACGATTTTCTCAGGTATAACACACACAACTCTCTCCGCATTACCCAGTATGTTTTTTTATATAAAGTAGCTTTTCTCATGGGTGCTAGGCCCTGCAAAAATTACAGAAAAGGGGTGGTTGCACCCTGTATCCATGCCCCAAAGCCACAGGGCAGCTTCAAACCCTTCTGTGATGCTTTTCTTGTTGTAAAGACTGTGTTTTCTTAAGAGTCTTTGCCTCTTATGATAGAGGGCTGCTGCATCCTTGTCTCCTTAGGGGTGTTTTCCCCTAGATCTACACTATAGGACTAGGTGTTTCACACTCTGAGTTGGTCTCTCTTCGTGACTTGCTACAGTCATGGTAATCCCTTTGACTCCATACGGATCTTTTTCCTCCTGCCACTAACTCCATGATGTGTTGGTCTGATGGGATCTCATTTGTTCCATAAATAATCCGCCCCCCCCATTCTCCAATCTCCCTCCCATATGACAAATATCAGTCTGGCATGGCACAGACAACACTTTTGGGACTTGACTAGCAAGTCGCAATGTTCTAAGCCAGGAAAAGCAGTGCTGAAACAAGCTATGAAGATGTTCATATGGCCAGAGATCATGTAGTGTTCTTTTGCATGCTTCCAAGATGCTCACTGTTTCATCAACAAACTCCCAGGATGAAATCTTGTAACTTGGGACAGTGGTGGGGGCCAGATACTGAAAGGGTTTGTCAGGGTCTTTCATGATACTGGTATTATGCAGGTTTGCTCTCTGGCTGAATTTACCCCACAGAACTAAATACAGTTTAGCAATCTGGCACTTTTCAGAGTTCATCATAATCTCAAGTTGGTGTAGAAATAATTAATGTACTTATTTTGGTCATTGTCTCTCTGGGCATCAGCTTGGCTGTCCTGGCACCTCAGGTTTCTGACAGAGGTGTAATTTTATGTACTCCTAAAAGTATTTTCCTTCAAAATGCCAGACTTCATAGACTTTCACCCCCACATATCTCTTTGCTGTGGCCACGTTCAATACCACATTTCACCAAGTCCTTAGGATGGCCCTCTCCTCAGCAGCATGGGCACATGTCTCCTGCTGCTCAGTTTATGCACAGGTGTGGCATAGTGGGAATATAACTTTGTCTCTATCTCTGATAGATAACTCGGGGGGAGAGGCTTCGGGGTGGTGCACTTCAACTTTTGCAATTCCAGTCATTTGTGAGGGACCCAAATTTGTCAGGAATACTTTTGGGGTGTTGCTACAGTATTCTTTTCTTTAGGAAAAAGACAAACTGGTGAAATCGTAATAGTGGATTTCCCCCCCTGGGCTTAAGTTTGTAATACAGGCAAATAAAGTTTGTCCTCTGCCCAAAAAGAGCATCTGTTCACACCAGAGATTGAAGAATCCGGTCTTTGTTCAAGAAATTTGCAAGCTCCCTCTATCACCACCACCACCACCTCCTCCCAGAAGGTCCTGACCACGCTTGTCTTTTCAGAGAATCAGCGTGGTGCTGTCTTGTAATAAAGAAACTGGAAAGTTGTCCTTGTCACAGGATTCTGCACTTTTCATAAGAAAAGGTGATTTAGCTGTGGAAATGCTGGTTGAGTTTCAACAGCTGTTTCCTGTCGATGGTGTAACCGTCTAGAAAAAAGGATCGTACCTGTAGTTCGCTGCCTTGTAATGCATGGCCTATCTGATTTTTTTTTTCTTTGTGTGCAGTCTACAACAGCCACATAATAGCTGTGGCCAAATCTTTGTCTTTTTTTAGTTGTCTGGAGGGAGATGTACTATGGTGTTGGACTGTAAAAACGTAAACCTGCAAGGCTATGCAAACAGACGCTACCATTATGCACTGGAAAGGAGCTATAGACAACTTCACTTTGATGAATTTCTCTGGACCTTTCTCACCAACGTTTCCCAGTTCTGTCATTTTCATGATCGTTTCTCTGTACAGGGACAGGCTCCCCCTTAAAATTTTGACATCTGCTGACATTAATATGCAAGCTCTTTCTGCAAGATGAATGTCTTGCATTGGTTGTCCCAATATCAGTCAAGAAATTGTTTCCTCCTAGGCATCATGCTGTCAATGCCATAGTGCTCCGCCCCAGCAGCTGTCCCACATAATTTTGGTTTTTGAAACTGTTGAAAGAGTGTAGAGGGTATTTTCCAACCTTCAAACCCCTTTGCCTGGGGGACTTTCTGAGTTTTAGATTCAAGAGTCTATAAAACATATGACCATATCTGTGAAAGTTAAGACCATTAGTTTACTATCCAGAGGTATCAGCTCGCTGTTTATTAGTTAGTAACAGAAAATATATGCAAATTACACATCAGTTTTTGAAACTGTGCACCATGAATGTGGAGCCCTGGAACTTTTTGCCAGTAAGTCTGAAAGGCAGAGATGTTCCCTGTCCTTAAATTCTCAGAATTTTTCTGGCTATAGGCACATGACACAAAAGTAATTAATTGGGTGCATGCAACCCTGTGTACATTCAAAATAGTAAAATATATATTTTTCTGATGTCCATCAAACACAAGTGACTGTTTAGATCACAGGAGATCAATTCCTGATGCTGCTTACAGCACCTCACTTCGCATTTGTGTTCCTTTTCTCATTGTGCCCACTTAGGCGCTTTCTGTCTGCAGTAATTACATCTCACCTCTGAGGTCCCTTGGAGATTCACTCCCCTCGGCCATTCCCTGAACTCTGGATTTACCTGATTCCCACTTCTAGGATGCCTCCATGGGTTCCTTGCCCCGGATCCATGCTTAGGGCCAGTCCCCTTTGGGGTCTCTTGTCATACATGTCTGCAAACTCATCGGCCAATGTTAGGCTTCCTGTCTATAATTTTAGTCCTGAGTACAGATCTGTAGTATAAGGGGCCTATCATCAATCAAATGTTGGCCCTGTTCCCTGACCTGTCAGGCCTCACCCACCTGTCTCCTTAAGAGCTGCCCCTAGGGTATTACTTCTGGGGTCAAGATGGACACATGAGCAGAAGCAAGGGGTGTTGTGTCGAGGGCCAGCTCCAGGGTTTTTGCCACCCCAAGTGGCGGAGGGGAAAAGAAAGCCGCTATTGGCAGCACTTCGGCAGCAGGTCCTTTCCTCCAAGAGGGACAAGTCACTGCTGAAGAGCCAGACGTGCTGCCGCTGTCCCAAGCACCTGCTTGCTGCGCTGGTGCCTGGAGGTGGCCCTGCATGTGACCCCCAAGAACTCCTCCCATCGACTTCTCTCAACTGGGGTGGATTTTGCCCCTGTAGGACTGCCCCAAAAGCATTAGGTTAATCATGATTTTTCTCTGATAAAATACATTCTGAACTATATATAATACAATACTCAGGTTCCTGTGATGCATATACTTGGCAACGGCTTTCTCAGATTCAGCACTTTCGCAAGCAGAGTTCATCATACTCTATGATCACATTTACTTTATTGGTAGGAAACAAACGGTCATCGTCAAAAGCATTGGCCAACCTCTCCACAAAATTGATAAAAGTGATATTTACCGAGCAGTTCTTTATACAGAGGCTGCCAGAAAACTGTAACACGACAATGTTTTCAGGCATAACAGACACTGTTTGTTCGGCATTATTCAACACATCTTTTCATAAAGTAACTTTTCCTGCAGTTGCTAGGCCCTGTGAGAATTACAGAAAAGGAATGTTCCCCCTCGTATTCATTTTCAAAAGCCATAGGGGAGGATTTAAAACCCTTCTCTGAGGATCCTCTTGTTGTAAATGACTTTGTGCATTTTCTTAAGGATCTGTCTCTATTTGCCATTGACTTTTATTCTGTATGATAGAGGGTTGTTGCACCTCAATCTTTTTTGGGTATTCTTGCCCAGGTCCACGCTATAGTCCAGGACACACTTTTTTTCTTTCAAACTGTCAGAGCTGATCTTTTCACAGTTGCCTACGTTCAGGGTAATACCTTTTGACTTTTATGCAGGCCTTTCCTCCCGACAGCTTTTCCCCATGTTTTCGGGCCTGCCAACACAAACTCAGTGATGTGTTGATCTGGTGGGATCTCGCTTGTGAGGTCCCCTAAATAATCCTCCAGAGGAGGGTTCCAGTTATCCTCCCTTTTCACAAATATCACCGAGTCAGTGTCGTGGTACAAGCACCGCTCTTGCAGCCTGTCTAGCAGGTTGTATAGTTCTACTTGGGCATAAGCAGTGGTGAAACAGGCTATGAAGACGTTGGTAGTGCCAGAGTCAGAGTACTGGTCTATTGCATGCTTTCAAGACCTGCATGCTGTTTCATTGTTGATAAACTCCCGGGATGAAACCTTGTAATGGGGTGGCAGGGAAGGATGATGACAGGTACTGAAAGAGTTCGTCAGGGTGTCCTTGATCCTGGTATTGGGTAGGTTTGTTCTTTGGCCAAATTAACCCCACAGAGAACTTAAATCATTTAGTGATTTGGTGCTTAGCGGGGTTCAGTGTGATCTCGTGTTGGCATACACACATGCCTTCTTTCCACTAGAAATCATTAACCACTTTTTTTGTTTTTCTTTGTCTGTGCACCAGCTGGGATACTATGAAGCCTCTTGTTGTCAACCAAAAAGTTGTTGTCCCCATCATAGGGTTCTGTCTTTCCACAATAGGTGACACAGCCATTAAACACAAAGGCTGTGTGTATCCTGTCAACGATGGCATAACAGCCCCCTACTTTTGAGACCATTTGTAATTCCCTACCCCACGAAGCATGCCGTATCATCTGTATATTTTCTCTGAGGTATTCAACAGCCACTGAATAGATGGGGTCAAATCTTTTTTTTTCCCCCCTCACCTGTGATAGTTGGCTGGAGGAAGAAGAGCTACTGTGATAGGCTGCAAAAACATAAACCTGTACATAACCTTGGCATCTGTCTTCATGGTTATGTACCAGAAAGTATCATCTGTACACAATTTTACCTCTGAATTTATCAGATCCCCTCTCTACAATATTTTCCATCTGTCCTTTTCACCTCTTCTCTGTATAGGATACCAGCCCATCTCAAAACTTTGGCACCCTGCTTACAATAATGGGTGCTCTTTCTGCAAGTCAAATGACTCACATCTGTTGTCCTGAAACCAGTCAAATTCTGCTGTCTCCCTGAGTGTCATGCTGTTGACGCCATAGTGCTCCACATAACTTTGGCTTTTCTAAAGTGTTAAAAAAAAAAAAATGTGGGAAATACCCTTTGCAACCTTCAAACCCCATCACCTGCTAAGCTTTATGAGCAAGAAGTTTCAGGTGTCTATAAAATGAAAGCCTAGGGCCTTAACTTCCACACATTAGTTTACTACCCTGAGTTATCAGTTCTATGCCCATCTTTTCCTTCAGTAACCATCTAACCACAAAGTACATATCGTAACCTTTGGAATTGTGTGCTATAAATGTGTAGTCCTGGAACCTTTTGCCAAGAAAGGGCTTAACAAAGATAGACACTCACCGCCCTTAAATTCTTAGGATTTTTCTGGCTTTAGGGACCTAGCAAAAATGTAATTGGGCACATGCAAGCCAGTCTCCTGCGTGCGTTCAAAATTGTGTGTAAAAAAAAAAAAAAAAAAAAAAAATGCTTTCTGATTCACGCTTTCTCATGCTGTCCATAAAACACCTCACCTGGCTGTCTACCTTACTGGTGATCAAACCCTGATGCTGTTTGCAACACCTCCCTTTACACCTGTGCCACTTGTCCACGTAAGACTGAGATTTATCACAAAGTTTTAGACAGTCATTCGACTGACTTTTTGATGCACACCCACGCAATCTGAGCATGTCACACTCAAGCAGAGAGCAACAACCCCTGCAAGAGTGGTTGTGACTGTACACTGCATGGCAAAACTCAGTTTTTCACACTGAACAACTTTTTTCACCTCCAGAACCCCATTAATAATGCTCATTGTGTGACAGGATGAAAAAAGTCTTGAAGTACACTGGGCCCCCTGGTTTAAAATAACCGCACCTGCCTTTCACTGCATAAAGCACCTGCTGCATGTTGACTTGTAAATGCTGTTCAAACGCCACTACGCTTCAGCATAATCTTCTTTTTGGTCTGAGCACCCTAGTTTCTCATGCAACTTTCTCACCCCGACTAACAATTCTGCGTCTGTAGGTTTACAGTCGGATGTCATGGCCAAGAGCCTGACCTCAAAACACGGATTGGCACCGGTGTAAGTCAGGTCCCCTAAACACTGTCTCTTTTTATGGATGATTTGACTACTGAGGATAGAATTTAAAACTTTACGGCCACCCCCACCCATGTTTTTACAGATGTTACAATGAGGTGCAATGTCTCATCAACACGCATCTCTCTATTACTCTGTAGCAGTTTTGAGGTCTGATTTAAGAAATCTTCAGCGGACAGCTCATCCCTGGTTCTTATCAAAAACAGGGTGGTTAAATTGTCTCTCTAAACATAACTGAACACAATCATCAGGGGCTACTGTGAATGTCCTTGAGAACTAACTGTATTCCCCTGTGTATGGCTTCAAAGACCTGCTGAGCTGGATTTATTCGCTCAAGATTGACAAAACAAAATTCCTCACAACACACTGAACCCCCAAATCTAGGTCATTCCCGTTGCCAACTCCTCACTCGCTCATATACATGTCCATTTTGAGGTCTGCAGCTATGTTTTCAGGGTTACTTTGGAGTTCCTCTAGGGGACCATCAGATGCTATTTGAGAGTTAGACTCCGAGGGCCCACCGTGAGGATCATCAGGAGTAGACTGGGACCCATCTAAGGAATCTTCTGGGGAATTTTAAAAATCATTGAATCACCACCACCCCACAAGTCAGATTCCACCTCTCCATTCTCACACACCAGCTTGAGAGCCTCCAAACGGGGCATATCTTTGTTTTTTATTCCTCATCACCTCTTGAGCCTCTTAAAGTTTTTTACAGTGACCTTTGCCTGTAACTTTTTGGCAGCCATCTGTTTATCCCCTCAACGCTATCCTTCCTTTCGTTTATGCCTTAGCTGATGGGTACCTTTTGAGGATGCCTCTTTTACACAGGCCCCTTTCCATGACTAGTCAGGCCTGCTCAGAGTCCCTCTCTGGAAAAACTGAAGTATTTTTCAAAAAGTCACCTGCAAGAGCTTTTGTTTTTGAAATAGTCATTCATTCTTTTAGAACCCTCAAGTACACAGTACCAATCAGCTTTGTGAATGAAGACTCATTTTCCCCAAATCTTTTTAGAATACCAAACAGCTGTGTCTAGCCTATGGAAGTGGAATAGTTCATAACAATTGTCAGATACTTCATAAGGTGATATGCCTGCATTATAGGAGATTTCAGTTCTTTTTTTTAATTCACAACCTCTAAAGCACATGCTCTAGGTTCGTGAATGTGTTTCTGCTCAGTTTTCTCGGGACTTGTGGTGTTGACTGCTGAGGAACTGGAGGAGTTTGCATTGTTGCTTTTTACCAGTGTCTTTTGTTTTGTCCTTGGACTTGATGTAGTAGAGCTTTAGACTGTCTTGATGCTGCTTCTGCTGTTTTGCATTGGTGTGGTGATGGTTAAAAGTCTGAGTGTGGATTCTTGGTTCTTTGGTGTTTCTGGTGGAGGTGTTGGTGCCACTAGGTAAAAATCCTTTTGCTTAAGGCCTGTGTAATGGGGCCTGTGTGAACCAAAGTGCCTCCATGTTAGTATGATGCAAGTCTGTGTGTTAGCCTCACTATATTTCTGTAACCTTTTGTACTAAAGTGCTGACTGTAATTTTCTGTATTAATGTGCTGACTGTAACCACCTGTGTTATGAGCTAATTGCTAAACAATAGGGCTGTAGTTAGCAAAGCCAGTTGCTACTAAAAACTGTTAGTACTGGATAAGATAAATAAGAAGTAGATGTTATAGCCAAGGCTATGTGCCTGAGAAAGTAACCCACACAATGAACAGCATAGAAAGAAAGATACAAGAAGGAGGGGTTATAAATATTAGTGCCCTGCCTGTGTGCAGTGTGCAGGATTTGAGATTGCATTCTCCCTTGCACCTTATTTGAGCTCAAATAAACTTGTGTTTTGCTTCTCCACCCCTGGGTGTGTTTATTCGAGCCGAGCACACCGCCCCGAACCTCTGTTTCTTGCCTCTGGCACTTTGTGCTGGCAGCAGAGGTGTCCCTGTTCCTCTGACTACTGCATCATCACGAGAACTGCCCATGCCTGATTAGGGAAACCTTTTACAAAAGTCACCAAACTAACAAAATCTGAGTTTACCAGCTCTCTCGCCCACACCTATGTATTTGCTTAAAATACAAACCCGCAGAGAACAGCCAAACTAATAAGCAAAATACATTTACTGGGCTTCATCCATCTGTCAGATGTTGATACTAGTGAATTTTCCTTTTCAGCTGTCTTTCCTTTCTCCTTTGAGCTTCTTTATCCTTTGGTCTAAGGGTCTCATGTTTTGACCGTACTATGGAGCAGACATCATTACAAAACTGTTTTATAGTAAACTTACATAAAATACTCATTTGGGGTAGTTTTCTATTTTAAAGTAATAGTTTTAAACATAATCCATTTCAGGCTGCATAACACACAGGTTTTGAATTTTTCTACCACTAGCGTTTCTTCAAAACCCAGACGTTTTTTAATACAAGCACGTTTCCACCATGCACCCAAAAACAAAGTGTGCAATAAAATACTTTTTAAATCCCTCACCATAACTGTCCTGGTATAGGCCCCCTAAATCACCAACCATTTAAACACTAAAACCAACTTTTTAAAACCATTTAAACACATTTTGCACAGAATAAAAAAACAGCCCAGTAGTTTCAAACACACCAAGCCAACAGTTTTCTATAAAATACTTTAAAGAAACCTCACATTTATCTCCAGCAGAGGCTCCAAACTCTCAATTTAAATGTTTAAAACTAATTTAAAAGACATTTTTATAAAAACACACCACATTTTGCAGAATAAAAAACCCTGTTAGTCTGAAACATTGAAAACCAATATATTGCAACAAAATATTTTTAAAAACCCACACTTCTCTCTAGCAGAGGCCCCTGAATCACCAACCATTTAAACATTGAAACAACTTAATTCTCTCTCTCTCTGTTGCATACAGTTACCTTCCACTACAAGGTAAAGGGATGCTGGCATGTGGCTATCCTGTTTTTCCTTATGTGTATTTGGACATTTGGGTGAAAGAACAAGCAAAAAATTTTAATTAGTAGTATTCCCAAAGTGCATCAAACCCCTGTACAACCTGTGTAATACCTGGTGTGGTTTCCTTTTTTCTTTTTTTAACTTTAACAGTATGAAATACACCTATAGTTAAAAATGGGGTTTTACCTGTCCTTGGTGAAATGCAGCTTGAAATTGCTGTTTCTATGCTAAACTGCAAAAGAAAGACTGAATGTTGCATGAATGCGACCAAAACCCAGGACCATTCGCTGCCATGATTTGTGCTGCAATGATTCGAGTACTTGCTACAGGCTTAGCATGGCAGAGAAAATAAGGCAACCCTCTCCAGAAGCCTTCTGCAAAGGCCTTCAGAGTACCTCCAGAGAGCTTCATGGAGATGTCCTTGGAGGATTCCTGCTGCATCCCCAGATACCTTAACAGACTTTTCCAGTAGCTGTACAGGCTGTGAATGACAGACAGAGGGATGTTTCCACCTCATATCCATTTTGAAAATCCATTGGGGAGGGTTTTAAATCTTTCTCCAAGAACCTTTTTATTGTAAATGTCTTTCTGTGTTTTCTTAAGGGTCTGTCTCTATTTGCCACTGACTTTGATTCCTTGAGAGAGAGAGTTGCTACACCTCAATTTTTTTTTTGGGGGGGTGTTCTCTCCCCAGCTCCCTGCTATAGTCCAGGACTAGAGCTGTCAAATCTGATCTTCTCACAGTTGGCTACATTCAGGATAATCCCTTTGATTTTCATACAGGCCTTTTCTCCCTACAGCTTGTACCTGTATGTTTTCAAGCCGGCTGACACAAACTCTGATGTGTTGATCAGATGGGAATCTCGCTTGTGAGGTCCCCTAAATAATGCCCCAGAGGAGGGTTCCAGTCATCTTCCCTCTTCACAAATATCACTGAGTCAGTGTCATGGTACAGGCACCGCTCTTGCAGCCTGTCTAGCAGGTTGTATAGTTCTACGTGGGCGTAAGCGGTGGTGAAACAAGCTATGAAGACATAGGTATTGCTGGAGTCCGAGTACTGGTCTATTGCATGCTTTCAAGACCCATGTGCTGTTTCATTGTTGATAAACTCCCAGGATGATACCTCAGAATTGGGGGAGGGGAGGAGGACGATGACAGGTACTGAAAGAGTTCGTCAGGGTCTTTCTTGATCCTGGTATTGAGTAAGTTTATTCTTTGGCCAAATTTACCCCACAGAGAACTTAAATCATTTAGTGATTTGGTGCTTAGCGGGGTTCAGTATGATCTTGTGTTGGCATACACACATGCCTTCTTTCTACTAAAAATCATTAACCACTTTCTCTTGTTTTTCTTTGTGTGTGCACCTGCTGGGATCCAACCAAAAACTTGTACCCGTCATAGGGTTCTGTGTTTTTTTCCACAATAGGTGACAGAGCCGTGGAAAAAACACCCATTAAACACAAAGGCTGTGTACCCTGTCAACCATGGCATAACCATCTCAAAAGTAGGGGGCTATTTGTAATTCCGTACCCCACAAAGCAAGCCATATCTGTATATTTTCTTTGAGAGGTATTCAACAGCCGCTGAATAGATGGGGTCGAATCTCTTTTTTTCACCTGTGGTAGTTGGCTGGAGGAAGAAGAGCTACTATGATAGGCTGCAAAAACATAAACCTGTACATAGCCATGAAGACAGAGGACAGGGTTATGTACCGGAAAGTATCTGTACACAATTTTACCTCGAATTTACCAGGTCCTCTCTCTACAATACTTCCCATCTGTCCGTTTCATCTCTTCTCTGTACAGGATATAGGCCCATCTCAAAACTTTGGCACCCTTGCTTACAATAATACATGTGCTTTTTGTGCAAGTCAAACGTCTCCCATCTGTTGTCCCGATACCAGTCAAGAAATTCTGCTTTCTCCCAGGGCATCATGCTGTCGATGCCATAGCGCTCCACCTGAGGCATAGGTCTCACATAACTTTAGAAAACCAAAGTGTTAAAAAAAAAAAAAAAAAAAAAAGTGAGAAATACCTTTTTCATCCTTTAGACCCCATCACCTGCTAAGCTTTATGGGCAAGAAGTTTCAAGTGTCTATAAAACGAAGGCCTAGGGCCTTAACTTTCACACACACTAATTTACTACCCTGAGTTATCAGTTCTATGCCCGTCTTTTCCTTCAGTAACCATCTAATGACAAAATGCATATCGTAACCTTTGGAATTGTGTGCTATAAATGTGTAGTCCTGGAACCTTTTGCCAGGAAAGGGCTTAAAGGTAAAAAGACACTCGCTGCCCTTAAATTCCTAGGATTTTTCTGGCTTTAGGGAGCTAGCAAAAATGTAATTGGGCACATGCAAGCCAGTCTCCTGCGTTCATTCAAAATTGTAAAAAATTATGCTTTGATTCATGCTGTCTCATGCTGTCCATAAAACACCTCACCTGGCTGTCTACCTCACCGGTGATCAAACCCTGACACTGCTTACTCCTCTCTTTACACCTGCGCTGCTTGCCCACGTAAGACTGAGATTTATCACAAAGTTTTAGACAGTCATTCGACTGACTTTTTGATGCACAGTCTACATGTCTAAACGCTCTTTGGACCGACAATACACCTACAGTTAGGATACCTCAGCTGCATGCCCACGCAGTCTGAGCACGTCACACTCAAGCAGGTGTCGTTGCTCTCTCTGCAAGAGTGGTGGTGACTGTACACTGTGTGGCAAAACTCTCAATTTTTCATACTGAACAACTTTTCACCTCCAGAACCCCATAATAATGCTCATCTTGTGACAGGATGAAAAGTTTTGGGGTACATGGGCCCCTGGTTTAAAATAACCGCACCCGCCTTTCACCACATAAAGCACCTGCTGCATGTTGACTTGTAAATGCTGTTCAAATGCTGCTACATTTCAGCAGCGTCTTTTTTGGTCTGACCACCCAGTTTCTCATGCAACTTTCTCACCCCGACTAACAATTCCGTGTCTGTAGGTTTACAGTCAGATGTCATGGCCAAGAACCTGCCCGCAAAACACAGAGTGGCACCGGTGTAAGTCAGGTCCCCTAAACACTGTCTCTTTTGGTGGATGATTTGACTACTAAGCATAGAATTTAAATCTCTACGCGCCGTCCCCTGTGTTTTTTACAGCTGTCACAATGAGGTGCAACGTCCCATTGACATGCATCTCTCTATTACTCTGTAGCAGTTTTGAGGTCTGATTTAAGAAATCTTTAGCAGATAGCTCATCCCTAGTTATCAAAAACAGGGTTGGTTAAATTGACTCTCTAAACATAACTGAAGACAATCGTCCAGGGCTAGCCTACTGTGAACGTCATTGAGAACTAACTGTATTCCCCCTGTGTACGGCTTCAACAACCTGCTGAGCTGGATTTATTCGCTCAAGATTGACAAAACAAAATTCCTCACAAAACACTGAACCCCCAAATCTAGGTCATTCCCGTTGCCAACTCCTCACTCGCTCATATACATGTCCATTTTGAGGTCTGCAGCTGCGTTTTCAGGGTTACTTTGGAGTTCCTCTAGGGGACCATCAGATGCTATTTGAGAGTTAGACTCCGAGGGCCCACCGTGAGGATCATCAGGAGTAGACTGGGACCCATCTAAGGAACCTTCTGGGGAATTTTAAAAATCATTGAATCACCACCACCCCACAAGTCAGATTCCACCTCTCCATTCTCACACACCAGCTTGAGAGCCTCCAAACGGGGCATATCTTTGTTTTTTATTCCTCATCACCTCTTGAGCCTCTTAAAGTTTTTTACAGTGACCTTTGCCTGTAACTTTTTGGCAGCCATCTGTTTATCCCCTCAACGCTATCCTTCCTTTCGTTTATGCCTTAGCTGATGGGTACCTTTTGAGGATGCCTCTTTTACACAGGCCCCTTTCCATGACTAGTCAGGCCTGCTCAGAGTCCCTCTCTGGAAAAACTGAAGTATTTTTCAAAAAGTCACCTGCAAGAGCTTTTGTTTTTGAAATAGTCATTCATTCTTTTAGAACCCTCAAGTACACAGTACCAATCAGCTTTGTGAATGAAGACTCATTTTCCCCAAATCTTTTTAGAATACCAAACAGCTGTGTCTAGCCTATGGAAGTGGAATAGTTCATAACAATTGTCAGATACTTCATAAGGTGATATGCCTGCATTATAGGAGATTTCAGTTCTTTTTTTTAATTCACAACCTCTAAAGCACATGCTCTAGGTTCGTGAATGTGTTTCTGCTCAGTTTTCTCGGGACTTGTGGTGTTGACTGCTGAGGAACTGGAGGAGTTTGCATTGTTGCTTTTTACCAGTGTCTTTTGTTTTGTCCTTGGACTTGATGTAGTAGAGCTTTAGACTGTCTTGATGCTGCTTCTGCTGTTTTGCATTGGTGTGGTGATGGTTAAAAGTCTGAGTGTGGATTCTTGGTTCTTTGGTGTTTCTGGTGGAGGTGTTGGTGCCACTAGGTAAAAATCCTTTTGCTTAAGGCCTGTGTAATGGGGCCTGTGTGAACCAAAGTGCCTCCATGTTTATAAGGTGCCACAGGATTCTTTGCTGCTTTCACAGATCCAGACTAACACGGCCACCCCTCCGATACTTAACTTCTGTTAGTTGCCTGAAGAGAGCCTCATCCCTCTGGTCTGGTGGTCTATAGCAGACTCCCACCATGACATCACCCTTGTTGCTCACGCTTCTAAACTTTAATCCAGAGACTTTCAAGTTCTTCTGCAGTTTCATACTGGAGCTTTGAGTAGTCATACTGCTCTTACATACAATGCAACTCCCCCACCTTTTCTGCCCTGCCTGTCCTTCCTGAATAGTTTATATCCATCCATGACAGTATTCCAGCCATGTGAGTTATCCTGCCAGGTCTCTGTTATTCCAATCACATCATAATTCCTTGACTGTGCCAGGACTTCCAGATTTCCCTGCTTGTTTCCCAAGTTTCTTGCATTTGTATATAGGCACTTGGTGATCATCCTGCTTTCTCAGTATGAAGCAGGAGTCGTCCTCTCTTGCGCTTTCCTGCTTGTGCTTCCTCCTGGTATCCCACTTATCTCAGGGCTTTGGTCTCCTTCCCCCGGTGAACCTAGTTTAAAGCCCTCCTCACTAGGTTAGCCAGCCTGCTTGTGAAGATGCTCTTCCTTCTCTTCATTAGGTGCGGTCCGTCTCTGCCGAGCACCACTCCTTCTTGGAATAGCATCCCATGGTCAAAGAATCCAAAGCTGCCTCTCCAACACCACCTGCATAGCCATTAGTTGACTTTCACAATTTAATGGCCCCTACCTGGGCCTTTTCCTTCCACAGAGAGGATGGAGGAGAACACCACTTGCGCCTTAGACTCCTTTATCCTTCTTCCCAGAGCCACGTAGTCTGCAGTGATCTGCTCAAGGTCATTCTTGGCAGTATCATTGGTGCTCATGTGGAGAAGCAGGAAGGGGTAGTGATCCGAGGGCTTGATGAGTCTCAGCAGTCTCTCGGTCACATCATGAATCCTAGCTCCTGGCAAGCAGCACATTTCTCAGCTTTCCCGGTTGGGACTGCAGATCGATGACTCAGTCCCCCTTAAGAGGGAGTCCCCAACCACCAGCACTCGCCTCCTTATCTTGGGAGCGGTGGCTGTGGAACCCCCATTCCTAGGACAGTGCACCTCGTGCCTTCCAATCGGTGGAGTCTCCTTCTGCTCCCTTCCCTCAGATGTATCATCTAGTCCACTCTCCGCAATAGTACCCGTGGAGAGAACATGAAAATGGCTGCTCACCTCTATTTGTATTGCTGGTACATGGAAGCTCCTTTTTCTTCTGGAGGTTACGTTCTGCCAATTTTCTTCATCTTCCTTCTGTCCCCGCTGTGCAGCGTGCTCTGATTCTTCAGAATGTTATGCCTGCAGAAGCATATCCTGACGTCTGTCCAGGAAATCTTCATTTTCTTTTATGCAATGCAGGGTTGATACTTGTTTCTCCAGGCCTTGAACCCTCTGTTCCAATATAGAGATGAGCTTGCACTTTGTACAAACAAAGTCACTTCTGTCCTGTGGAATAAAGACAAACATGGCACATCCTGTACAGGTCACAACAGCTGATCACTCATCATCCATATTACCTTCTTTCTAAGAGCTTCCTCAGCTGTTGCAGTTACTAGTCAGAGAAGCCTGTAAGATAAAAGCCTCAGTGGACTTTCCCCAGGTGAACTCACTCTGTTAGCCGCTCCACTGGTTCACAACTGGCTGCCTTTTTATAACCATCAGGCCCACTCAAGGCCCACCTGGAACAAAGCACTCCCAATTTGCACTTTTCAAATCTGATGTTCCCCTTGCTGCTCAGAGCCCCACAGCCAGGGGGCTCCTATCTGTGAGTCCCTGCTGGGCTGGGGAGGGACAGGAGATCAGACCCACTTCCATGTACCATTTGGGTTGGGATCCCCACGGTTACGACACCATGACATTTCAGATTAAAACAGCTGAAAACTTGAAACTGACCAATTTAAAAAACCCTCTGGCTGTGAATTCATCAAAATGGACTGTGGATTTGGTAGGGCCCTATCTGTAGAAAAGGAATGAACTCCATGCCATATTCTTCAAAAGCAAACAAATCCAGGTGTTTCAGGGGCCAATAGTCACCTCACATAGGAAAAGACTGAAGAAAAGAGTTCTTGGACCATTCCCAGAAGGTAGCAAAAACCGGGCTTTGCTTTCACGGGTACTGGGGAAAAAAAATCAAGCTATGTGTTCATGTAGCATATCATGACAGATTGTTCAGTGTGATTTGGCTGGAGGCTCCACTTCTGGCAAATGGAATATTTGATGCCCCCTTTTGCTGGATGGAAATGTTCCATCCATTTATGGAAACAAACACCCTGATTATCCTTTTTCCCCTGTTACAAGCCTACCAGCTATGTCTGAGCTGACATAGGTGGTCACAGGAACTAGTGTCTATACCAGAGTTGCGCTGGTACTAGTGAAAACACTAGGAGCTAAAGAATTTCAAACATTTAGAGACCCAGGCTAGGTAACACTCCATTTTGGAGAAGCATTTCTAGCACTGATGACATTAACTGAACCAAAGGAGAAAATTGTGCTAAAAGACACAGGCTTTTCTTAATTGTATCTCTGATGGGAGACATGAAAGAGATCTCAAAAAGGAAGCCCATTGCTCCTCTTGCTTGGCTCTTTAAAGCCAGGCTGAGTGAGAAACAGCCTGTCTTTGTCCACCGCGGTGTTTCCTGAATTTAAAATCAATTGACCATGAAGCACTTTTATAATCTAACGATCAATTTGCAAACTTTCATTTACATGATCAAGGAATCTGCAAGCTGTTTAAATCTCCCCCCCTCCTTTTTTTGGAAGGGCTGTTAATACACAGAATAATGGATATACAGGGAAGTCTGACAATAACTTAATCGTGATTAAGAAGGCCTTGAGACAATTCAACAAATCTACTTGTCTGTGTGGCTACTGGAATTTCATCAGTCTAATGTCAGCTGCCTCCTTGCAATTGGTGACTGAAGCTGAACTGCAAAGCAAAGGAGATGCTCTGATTCTGGGCCCACACCTGCCATGTTCTCAACTATCTCTGGTCTCAGCTGGGCTAAGCCATGTGGTTAGCCTCTGTTGGTGTTTAAAGGGGCTTTAAATGGCTTTTAAAGGCAACTTTTAGGCTCTCATTATGCTCCGTAACCTACAAGGTGGCCTCTCTATATGCTTCAGATGTATGGTGATGAGTGTAGAGTCTGGAAAAAGGGCATGTTGTGTGGTGATCCTGGCGTGGTCATGCTTTTACGGTATTATACTAACATACTGAGCATATTACACCATATCGACGGCAAAAGTAGGATGCCTGGCTTGGAGCACCGTGGATGGAAGCCCCATCACCAAAGCATGTTAAATCCCTTGATATCACATTGCTGCTTATTCTTCCTGCTTTATTTGCTGCATTCGTGTTTAGTTGTGTACCCCAGACTTGCTCTTTGGAGCACATTCTGTGGTATCTGGAAGCCTGGCTGAAGATAACAGATTTCTTGGTGCGTCTGGGGTGGTTGCTGGGATCGTGGAGATAAATGTGGTGATCTGTAGGTTTCTTGTATATAGTCCCCTGGGGAGGAGGGGAGCCACACTGGCCTCGACACACGTCGTCTGAGGCAGCCTCTGTCTTCAGGGCTGAGCGCCGCTGCACCGTCGCTTGGGCTCCAGCCTTCTGCTATAGGGCAGGGCAATGAATACAAAGTTATAGAGACTCAGGCCCCCGTGGCTCAGGGTTGAGCAGTCAACAGTTCAGGCAGCTCGAGCCTTTTAGGCAGGACTGAGTAGTGGCACAGTTAAAGGGGGCCCAGCCCTTGGTTAGGGCGGGGCACCAAACACACAGTTATAATCGCTCAGTCTCTCATGGCTCAGGGTTGAGCAGTCACCAGTAGACTAAATGGCCTCCTCAGGCCAGGAGGAGGGGGATTCTGCCACCCATGTACGGGTGGCAGGGGGAACGCAGGCCCACCCACTGCACTGCGTTCCAGCCCGGGGTCCCTAGTAGCGGTTATCACCGCTGATGGTCAGTGGGGTCCTGACCGCAACACACTGACATGGGTTCAGGTATACTTGCAGCCTGACTGGAAGTCAGCTGCCCCCGGGCTACTTCCAATCTCCCCCTCTGGGTTTACCTGATCTGTGGCGTCAGCCCCTGGCAAGTCCAGTAGCATGGGCTCCTCCCGGCCAGGGCTGGGCGGTAGGTGCGGCAGTACCTCTGGGAAGTCCAGCCAGGCCTGACCCGGGGGTTCCTCGGGGTAGCAGCAGGGACAGGGAGGCTCCGGCAGCTCCTCGTCGTAGCGGGCGCGGGGAAGCTCCGGCCAGTCAGGGCCCCCGCCCCGGGCCTCAGCAGTGTCCCAGTCACGAGCACCCTCTGGCAGGTCTGCTCCCGACGGCAGCTGGGCTCCAAGTGAGTGCTGACAGCCGGCTTTTATACTTCCGGGTCGCCTCCTAATCCTCTGAGGGGCGGGCTCACTGCTCTGTGGCCATGCCCCCTTAGGTGCCTGACAGGGCTCGACCCTCCCTGGGGAGGAGGGGAGCCACAGCACCTCGCTACACCCCATATAGGGTTCCATTGCTGAAGCTGATCATGGTGTCACGGAAGTTGACTTTGGTGTAGGTGTGTTTGTTGAAGTTGTGGTGAGTGGAACTCCTGAAGGAGTTCAGGGTGTCCATCCAGAGGATGAAAATATCAATGAATCTCACGTATATTGGTTTTGTGGTGCATTTTTTCCAGAAATTCTTCCTCGAGGTGGCACAAAGTATATTGGGGAGCCATGCTCGTACCCCTGACTGCTTGAATGGGCAAAGTTTATTCTTAAATATGAAGTTGTTGTGGGTGAGGATGAACTGGATGAGTTTGTCGATGTAGTTGGGGTGGATTTCTGAGCAATGTTCATTATTTTGTAGGTATTTGAGGCAGACAGTAATGCCATCGTTGTTAGGAGCATTGAAATATAGGGAGGTGACAAATTCAGACATGAGTTATGCATTTTAAAAACTCTGTGCAATTCCATAAAACAAGCGTGTACCACTCACAGGAACACTCAACCAAGAATTTTCTCCAAGAACTGCAGTGTAACATCTATCTCATTGCCTCTTTCACCCAGTTCTTTAGGAACTGTGCTGTATCGTTTGGCATTTTGAAGCACTCTTGCTGCAGGACCTAATGTGCCTTCCCTTTGACCTGCGTATTACCACTGAGATCCAGGGCCAAGATAAAAACCAAAGGACAGAGTGTAATTTTCAGGAACGTGTATGTGTTAATGGATCAACACTCCTCTTCTGGTTTCTTACAGCATGCTCATCACTGTGCTTTCTGAGCCCCTTCTGAAGTGCCTTGTGGGATGTGGCTAGAGTCTGTTGTAATGGGGTTCTTTCTCTCTTCTCAGGGAAAAATTGAATTTCTGCAATTATCCTTTGCTGTATGATGCCTGTTGTCTGAAGACCAGATTGAAGAGTAGCTTCACCTGGGGACTAAACAAGGTGAGGTTCTTTATTCCAGCAGGACTTCATTTTGCAGTCTTGAACTGGTCTCTGAATGCTCCACATCCTATGAAATGTGAGATTCTCCAGTGCTGCTGATTGCTGGGGGAAGGACCCCCAGTGCTCTTCTCTTTCATAGTGAGTAACTCCCCTAGAACTAGTCCCACAAGAACCTGTCCTCACTAACTAGCATCCCTGACTTCATAGATGGCTGTATACAGGCCTGTTCTGCATGTTTCCCTGCAATGCGTATCTGCATATTGAAACCACCACAACCCTCCTCTGAGCTTCCTTGCCTAGGGATTATCAGAAGATTGGCACGTTCCCACCTCTTTCTTATAATTCAAATGCTAAAAGGCCTTTTATTTCCTTTCCCCCATCCCCTATTGTAGATGGCTAGTTTTATAGGCTGTGTTAGTATCTCATCTTGCAAAGCTCTCAGGGAACATTTGGCTTGATAAAACACCGTATAAATCAAAGTGGCTGTTGCTCTTCGAGCCTGTCTTGTGAGACAACGGTGTGGCCAATTAGGGATTTCCTCTCCTAAAAACACAGCATGTTTTGCTTTGCTAGATGGCTTAAAATTACTGCCTTGTGCTGAAGATCTCCCCATTAGACTCTTTCCCCCTCATGCCTCATCGTGTAGGGCTCACTGAAGCACTAGATATGTTTAGCAGGCTAGAAATTGCCCTATCACAGGCTAATAGACAAGACTGGTGTTTTTTGCCCTAAAGATCTTCCAGTCCATAGCAGAGAATGAACTGTGGGCTGCTGGGAGCTCCGTATTAAACCACCAATCTGTTAGAGACGCACAGTAACCGGGACTCTCCTAGATTTCCCAGAAGGCCTGGCAGGTGCCTGCCTCCGATAAAGTACATCAGACACAAACGAGTCTGCCTTCCATTCGCTCAGGCTCTGCTTAACTCAGGCAAGGAACGTGGTGCCTGGTAAATCAAGTAAGGCAATATTTCCCAAAGATCTCCATGGAGCAAGTGTGACTGCCATCCTTCTCCACAGTTGAAACCCCAGTCTAAATTAGCTTCACTTCTCTTCCTCCCACCCTCTCCATAGGAGAGTATATTAGTGTCTTCTGTAGAGCTGGGGAAACAATTGCACTGAAGTTATTTTTTGTATAAATTGCTTCTTTTGGTTCAGAAGCTGTATCATCTTTTCTCAAACTTCTTAGCTATTCAAAATTCATATCCTGGACGCAGCGAGTTATGGGGAGGAAGGAACTCTGCAGAAGAGAGTCTGAAATTAAGCATATTAAAAGGAAGGATTGATCGTATACAGTACATGTTTGCTTTGTGGCCCCTAGTGTTGAAGGTGCCCAAGCTAAAAAAGGCCTCAAAGTTGATGCAAAACAAGCCCTCCTGATTCCTGCAGTTCACCCGCACTGTTATGTGTGGCTCACCTAAAAGATGAGCTGAATAGGGAATAAACTCCCCTATGCTGTGTGTGTAACATACTCCAGCGCATTTATCAGCAGTCTGCACTAAAAGCACATCAGTATAAGTGGTGACATTGCGTTAACTATTGAGGAAGATCACGTAGCATGGAAAAAAATCTAGCCAAAATCTAAAATGGTAGTTAAATCTATTCCCATTATGTCTTAAAATACATGGCTCACTGCATCTCTAATTTTTATTGCTGCAAGATGCTACAGATTGCAGATTTAGAAAGAGGTTCATTAGAAAATACAATACACAAAGGATTTATCTTCATGAACAGAAATAAAATGCAAGAGTTTTCTTTTGCAAACAAGCAGACACAAGTCAATAAGACTGTGCCCATGTGGTGGTTCTTAATATGAAATTTGATTGGATCCATAGGTTACATCACCTAAGCTTTAATCACATTGAGTGTTTTATGTAAGGGGACCGCTTAGTTAACAAAAATAACTTTTTATTCACAGGACTGCAGGTTGGGAACTTGCTACTTTATTCAACTGCCTCACAACAGTGTGGATGTGTGAAAGCTCCCATTTGTACAGTAGGAAATAAGGGAGGAGTGGACCTGAGCCTGACTCTATCCCATAATGCTCTGATTAGTCCTATCATGAGCACTTTATTACATCAGGGAAATACCTATTTTTATAAAGCTGAAACTTGCTTTCCAGGAATATTCCTTATTTCCAGGCATTAACTTTAACTTTAAAGGAACCATTTCCTGCTTGTAATCCCATGGACTAGACCACTCACAGAAAGTAAACAGGCTCAGTGAATGGGCTTGCAAACGTGAATGAAGATTCACAAATTATTGGCAGCATTTGCCCAGCTCTACCCTTGACCTGGATTGGATATAAAATGTGATCTGTGGCTGCCTGCACCTTAATGAAGGTCTGAATAGCTGAATCACCTGTGATGTCAATGGGTTGCATTGTCCTGTTAAAGGGGAGGATAGATGCAATCTTACTCTGCAGATTAGAGTTGGCTCTCAGCTTCAGAAATAAGGCCATCTCCGAACTTTGCCCAGCTTAAAGGATCAGTCCTAGCACTCAGGCAGGAGTTCATTAGAACACATCTGGAGAAAGAGGCCAGTTATCCAAAAGTGGCTTCAGAATCCATAGGTTTCTGATGTTTCTCATGCAACCCACAGTCAGTGTGTAGCACTGTTCCTTTTACTCTGCATCGTAATGAGAGAACGTGTGGTTTCTTCCAGGCTGTTTAAATGCCCTTCTCATAAGTGGCAGAGTGCTTACAGAGCCAGAATCCATGAACCAATTGCTTGATTCCTAAGTTAAAGACAAATGACCAATTATTCAGTTTCCCTTTTTCCTAAAACAAATCTCTTTCCTGGATGTACCTAATGGTTTAAGCGCAACATGGCCACTCTTGAAATACTTGCTAATTTTAATCAAAATCCTCAAGCAAACAGGGGGAGAAATAAAAAGCCAATAATGTGCTTGGTTGCATGCAAATGAAATGATATATACAAAGCTGGTAATGGCTCTAACATCGCATTTTAGAAACGGCTGCTTTGACTTGCAGAGTGTCAATTCCGCTTCCCCTTCCACTTGATAGATGGCACAATAGATAGTGCTGCCGGCTTTTAAAATCAATTTGCTTAGTTGCTTCCCTCTAGAGATGTGCAGATATTTATTCTGTGCTGTCAAGTAACAATGTCTACTGGGGAGATCTCATGCAGACTTAAAATAACCATGCTGTCAAGCACAGTGTTCAGGGGTTTGGCCCTGCTTTGAGCAGGGGGTTGGACTAGGTGGCCTCCTGAGGTCTCTTCCAACCCTGCTATTCTATAAGTCTATGATGGGTGCCATCCTTCCACCTTTTCGTGTCGTGACTATTACATCACATCCCTGGGTGAGTCAGCTGCTCCAGGGGCTCCAACCTGCAACCTCAGTCTCTACTCCTTGAGTGAACAGACCCAACTGTCCTAGGCCAAGGCTGTAGCAAGCTTACAACTTCTGGCCTACTCACCAGGATGAAGTAGGGTGAAAGCTTGGCACCAATGAAGACTTGCCCTACAACTATGGATGCTCAAAAAGGGGTGAAGGTGGTGTGCTGCTTTTGGGGTAGCCCAGATGCTCAGTCAACCTCCAGCTGCACCCCCCCCTCCCAATCAACATCCTTTCAGCCTTCGGGCAGGGGCGTGTGCACCATTCCCTTGATGGTAACAGATGCCTGGCGCAGCACCACCCACACCATGTTGTTCATCTTGTCCCCTGACAAAGGGGTGAGTGCTGTAGGGAATGCAGCAGCCCCCTTTGAGCAGGGAAGGGAAACACAAATACCACCTCCTCCCTTCCTGGGGGTGGCGGCGACCCTTAGAAGGGCAGCCCCCCAGACGGCAGTAGCATGGGAGGCGCTCTTTGAACAGGAGCATAGACAAGGGTCTTCTCCGTTCCAGCCATGCAGAGATGGGTAGCAACGATGTATGCTCAGCCTGGATTAGCTACTATCTTTGCCCCTCATCCTCTTTCTCTGGGAGTGTTCCCTAAATCAGCCGGCTGGGACTGACCCAAAAAATCTAACGGAAGATAAAATGAAATGACCGGGGCTATAAATGGAAATACCTGGCGCCGTTTACATTAGGACTGTTTGGCAAGAAAAGTAGGGGTTGCAAAGTTTTGACACTGCCTTGGCTTCTGCTTCCTCTGGAGAGATTTCATGAGGTGGCTTCGAGTGTTCCTCTAAATATGACACATCCAGAGGGGGACGGGGATGCAGGACCTGCTGGGAGCCCAGCTCCCTCTGCTGCTTTTCTTGGAGAGGAAATTAGAAACTATGAAACCTCCAGTGAGGTTCTGTCACTCGATTTACGCTGCTCCAGAGCCCCCAGGCTCCTTGGAAATGTGCTTTTTGAGGAGTGCTCGGTGCATTCAAGGTTGCACTGCAACGGAGCTAAAAGCAATTAAGGCTTGTGTTGCGGCTGGGGATATTGAGTAAGAGGAGATGCAGGTGGTTGGTTTAATGGACTTTTTGGCAGCTGGGAGTGGAGTTTGGTAGACTTTAGGGGGAAAGTCAGACCGTGCTGTTGAGCTTGGGGAAGGGGCGTTGGGGGTGATCCTTGACTTGGGGATGGTCATAGGCCTGCAGAAGGGTTAGATGCTGAAATATGAAGTGTGTGTAGGTGTTTGGGGGAGGAGAGGATCAAGCCCTGGAGCCTGAAACTCCCGTCTGCCCTGCAGGGGGCTTTGCCAGCCATTCAGACTGAATCCCATCAATCCTCTCCAGAGCTCTGCCTCCTTTTCTACACTTCTGGCGGCATGATCAGTCTCCAGGACTGGGAGGTGCCATGTTCATTCGAACACTGCACGGCTGCTCAGTCCTGGCCACGGGATCAAATGGTGGGCTGCCCGTTAGAATTAGTTAGGCCTCTGCATAACTGGCTGGGGCTAAGGCTGCCCCCAGCGTGACTTGGACAATCACTGAACTTGTGTCCACCTTCTGTAATATGTCCCTGCTAGTTTCTAGAGCCCTCGGGGTGTGTGTGTGTGTAAAAATTCAGAGCCCTGAAAGGTGATTGCAGAGGCTGGGTTGTGTTCCTGAAGCTGCCCTTTACCTTTCCCGCTACGAGCTGTGTCTGAAAGGTTAATCCATAGATAGCTGCTTCTGGCCCCTCTGACTAAACCTGAGAGGAACACTGGCCTTTGAATCACCAGGCTTCGAAAGCCACCCCTTCCTAACTGCAAACCAACCTTGCACGCATCACCTACTCCTAAACCTCGAGGCAGGGCGGCACCTTCACCACACACCCTTGTGAAAGTGCTGTTGGCCATTAGAAGTGTGTGTGTATGTGTATGACTGCACATTGTATTCCAGTGCTTTTCCTGTGGTTCTCTCTAATGGTCATCCTTCAGTGAATGCATTTATCATGTATATATCGACGGTCTGTATTTCTTGGCAGCACATACAAATGTTTTTCACCAGCTCTTGGCTTTCTGAAAGGCATAAGCTGGCATTTCAGATTGTTCCAGATCAGCTCAATGGTCCTGAGACCTTTTACAGGAGGGGACTATCACAGGGTTGAGAGCTGGGGAGACCTGGCTTTGATTCCCAACTCTGCCACTGAGTCACTGTGTAACCTTGGCCAAGTTCCTTTTTCCATCTGTAAAATGGGGCTGCTGCTGCTGCTTATGGCCTCTTTTAGAGCACTTTGAGCCCTATGAAAAGTGCTGTATGTAAGAGTAAAATTAAATATATTGCAAGACAGCCTGTCTGTTCATACCTGAAAAATATTAGAGAAACATGGCAGACATCTCTCTCCAGTTGACCCCTTTTCCCTTGATAAATGCTGTACACTTTGATTCATTCTCTGAAGTACTAACAGCCAATATTCTCCTGAAGTGCAGTAAAGTGAGTGCACTTCAAGGGAAGGATGAGGACAATACAAAAAGTGCTGGCCTGTTTGCTCTCTGTGCTTTCTCAGGGTCTCTTTATAAAAGGCAGAGCCGTTCCTATGACTTCCTGCTGGGAGAACTGTCACTTCTTTATCCCTGTGTAAATGGAAAACATACGTGAGTAAGAAACTCTTCTGGTGCTTCGCTGTGTTATTGATGGCAGAATGGCTCAGATGCTTCCCCCGGAATACAAACATTGCCTTTCTGCAGTGCAGGATGTCCTAACCCTGGCGAGGATGTCAGTTTCTGCTCCATCCCAGGAGTGGCGGAAGCGCCCTAAAAGTGTGTGTGTGTGCGCGGGGGACCACAGGTGCTTGAAAGGTGGCCCCACCCCCTTCTCCCTGAGGCCCTGCCCTTGCACCTCCCGTTCTCCTCAAGCCCACCCCCTGCTTGCCCTTACAGCCAGTAAAAAGTGGGAGGGCTAAGCCCTTTTAAAAGTGTAGGGGGGCATGGCTCCCTGGTGCCCCTGTTCTGGCACCCCTGCTCCATCCATTTTAATACAAACTTTTTATGTTGTTAATTCTCTCATTCGTTATTTGCCTTGCGGCATCTTTTTGTACTAGGCCCTTTCCAAAGAGAGGGAGACGCTCCCTGCCCCAAAGAAGGTACAGTCTAAAAAGACAAATGTTTAGTCTCTTCATCTGTGCCATTGTCTCTAAAGTGACGAGAACATCTGAAGATATTTCACTGGTGTCATTGCAGCTCTGCCTGCTACACACCCTTCCCCTTAGTGGCCTGTTCTATCTGCTGGCAACACCTGCATGGATGTTGTACGTTTGTATGCTAATAATGGGATTACGATCTGATCAAGCTCTGCTCTCGGCTACACGTGTAAATCAGCAGGAACTCCAGCGATTTCAGGGGAATTGCTCCTCATTCAAAGGAGTGACTGAAAGCTGAATTTGACAGTCCACCAACTTAACCCTGTAGAACACGTATATTTCAGCCTGGCTTTGAGTAATCCTAGAGACTTCAAATTTTTTTTTTAAACAGCATCTGCTCCTGCCCTGGTGTGCGCTCATGCTATGGTAGCGAGCAGCACTATAAAAGCCTAGGACAGGATTTCCTTCACAGTAGGGTGCACACATGGGCCTGGTCACTTGTAATGGCTGGGTCTCTAGCACCGGGGTGGCCATTCTGATGGCTTCTTCCTAGGATTGTTAATGTTGTAGCTAGGCCAGAGGCACCCTGATGGGAGATGTATATCCCCGTTTCCTGAGTCTGGGCAGTGCTTCTCCCATTCTACAGCCAGTCTCATAGTCTCTGAGCATCTCAGACATTGACAAATGTCCTCGTTGGTTATTTTATGTTAGTTTATCCTCTCAATTCACAGAGGGGGAACCGAGGCCTAGAGAGTTGAACGGATTTGCCCTAGTTCGCACACAGTCAGAACTGGTAACTTAACCTACATCTCCTGAGTCCCAGTCCAGTGCTTTAACCACAGCACCATCCTTCATTTGCAGGTACAGTTCTCTGGAAATCTTGGGGTGGCACCATTGCACGCATGACCGGAGGCTCTTAAGTAAAAGTCATGAACGGCGCCGATAGGGCGGCCAGTACACACAAGTCATCGTTAACGCATTTACACACATTCCCATTGTGAGTGACCGTGTCACGCGACGTGACACAATATTTTTCATGTCACGCTCCTATCACTCCTATCGCACTACTGTACTTGGCCGTAGGTAAGAGAGCATTGTCACTGGGGCAAGAGGGCTCCCCACAGGCTGGGACACACACTGGACCCAGCCCTGCCTGGCGTTTTCCTAGCGCTGAGGCCGCACAGCTGGGAGACCGAGGGGCATGCACTGGAGAGAGCTCTGAGGCTGGGCTTCGGCCAAGGAAGAGACGGATGCTGCCCCTCTCTGCCTGGTCGCTCGCAGGAGGACACCCCAGGCATTGGAGCGCTGTGCGGGGCTGGAGAGGGACATGGCAGCCTCTGGGGCTCCAGCAGGCAGAAGCTCCCCGGGTGTTCTGGCAACTGACCCGGCACTTACCTTGCTGCGGATCTGGCCTGAGAACTTGTCTCCCGCCGCCAGGGGCTGGGGCTTCTGGAGGAGCAGGCCGCCCAGCCGCCATGTTCCGGAGTCACCCTCTGCGCTCCATGGCTGGGGCAGGGCTGTCCTACCGGCTCCCGCCTGAGTGGGGTTGACCACTGCCTGCAGGAGACCGGTGGGGACACCCTCCTCGCTGAGCCTGCTCCCCCTGCCCCGCTGCATAGCCCCAGCGGCACCCGATCAGAGCAACGGGAGGTCAGGGGCAGTCAGGATCCAGCCCAGGATGCTGCTTCAGGTTGGATCTGGGGCCCCAGCATTATGCTACCCCAGGTTATTTGCCGCCCCAAACACCTGCTTGTTTTGCTGGTGCCTAGAGCCGCCCCTGCAAGGAGGCTCCTCCCTGGGGTGCCCTCCTGCAGCAGGTCATGGCATGATGGGTGTGTGCCTCAGTTTCCCCCTTTTTTGAGCTAAACAAAGCAACATAATTGCCTAGTATCTGACACAATGCCCACTCATGGGCAAAACTTATTCACATGCACCTTATTCACAAACCTTGTAGTCAAACCATTTTCCAATTTCCACCGTAAACACACAGCGAGTGTTTCCCAGTCACCTGTCCCGGGACGTCAACAGCAAGTCATCCACTCAGCACTTTGTTCCCAGATCCTTTTGCCCCTGATCTTGGGCCCCATTCTCCAGGCCTCCCTGCCTGAGAGTCACCAGTCTTCCCCTAGCCCCTTTATTCGGGTCTTTTCCCATAGCACTTCCCTTCCTGCCGTGTCTCGCTCTTCCAACCCTCCTTTTTGGTCAGGGGATCTATCTTGCTTTTGGGTCCTGCTTCCACAACCCAGCTGGATCTTTCTTCTCCTAGGGGACCCTGCCCAAGCCTTCACTCCTTGGGGAACCCCAGCTTTGGTCAGTTCTCAGCAATAATGTTCTCTGCCTTTCATTCTTCCCAGTGAGTCTCTGGTGCTGAATCTCTGCTTTTGCTTCTCCAGCAGCTCTCACCTGCCCCTTCCAGACTCTTCTGACTCCCCAGCTGGGCTAACTGAGGAGTTACAGGAGCACTGGCCTCTTCACTCTTAAAGGGTCAGTGTCACCCTGTGAAAAGACCCTTATCCTGATCTCTGGAGTCATAGGACGTAGATTAAAATGAGAGACACAAGCTATAAAGGCAACAGCATCCATGCACCCCCAAACCAGGCAATAACCCAACCAGAAGTAAAATCAAGCTCTAACAATCTCTGCCTCACTGTAGTGGACTCTCGCTCATCCCAGAGGAAGAAGGCCACTCAGTCCAGTCCTGTTTGGCCAGAATCAGAGTCCGCAGGACAGTCTGGAGCCTCCATTGGGGCTGGGAGACACACAGTCCCCGTCAGAGGTTAGCCTGATCTGGGTGACTAAAATTGTCATCACTTAAACTGCAGCTACCAGTGGGCTGGGGCCTGGGCATGAGGCAGCTCAGGAAGTCTGGAACCCAACAGTCTCAGGGCTGGCTTTAGCCTGGGTGGGGCTCAAACAGCCAGCAAACAATACAGTCTCAGGTGGGTGCCTGGGGAGAGAGGTACCTTCTCCACAGCAAGAGCTTCCTAGTGCCAAGCAGGAGTTGGCCCCTCCACTGGGATGGTTCAGGGGGACACGGGCCCACCCTACTCCACCGTGTCCCAGCCCAGGGCCCTAGCATGGGCAGGGTTGGCTGCCCCTGTGTCGGTGGGGAACCAGCTGCAACACGCCGACTCAGCCGCATCTGGCTTTGAAGATATTGAACTTGGGCTACTTCCTGCCTCCCCAGGGGTTGGTACCTCTGGCCTCCAGGCCTCGTCTGGCTCCTCAGGGTACATGGCGGTGGGCACTCCAGGCCAGTCCTCGTTAGTGTCCGGGGCTTGGGCACAGCCAGGCATAGGGTCCCTTCTGGGCTGCTGCAGAACAGGCCGCGTGTCCTTCTCCTCTGCAGGTTCTGCCCCCACTGGGCTGCAGGGCCAGCCTTTTATAGTTCTGGCCACACCCCTCTACTTCTGGCAAAGGGGGGCGGGGCAATCTAGGCTCCTCCCTCCAAGGGGAGGGTAGTGGACCCTTGCTCACCCTGGAGGAGGGAGGCCACTCTGCCTAACTATACTCCCCCAGAACTACCTGATGTAGTTTCCCCTGCTGGATAACAAGAAGGGCCTGGAAGCTTACCTTGAAGGTCAAGAAATGTGGGCTATTTCAGACTGAAGGGAAAGAAGTGAGTTTCAAACCCATGCTAGCTGCATTCCCTTTTTATAAAAGCTGACAGCGGGCGTGGTCTTCCCATGCCACATTGCTGCAGCTACCGTCTCCTGTAGGCAGGTCTCAAGTCATCTAGGTATTTAGAGCTCAAAGACCAATAGACAGTCAGTGTCGATCCCATAGTGCTGATGTAATGTGCTCCCAGTATGATATGCTGCTTCTCTGGGAGCTTTGCATTCTGTGCCAGCATCAGTTTCTGGGCTGATGTGAAGGGGTAGCCCCACGGTCTGTGTTTAATGGTGGGATCTTGAGGTGACCAAAGCATGGATCATATAGCCAGATTGCTCCAGAAGTAATGGATGGATCTATTAACTCCAAGATGGTCAGGAATCTGTAACAGTTGGAAGCAGATGTTGAAAATTCCTGTTATAATCTTAGGTTGTTAGAATCTTAAATTGTTATAAGCTGTAGATAAAAATCCCCCAAAGATAATTAACTTTCACCACATCTGGGCAAGGAGTGCTACTTTTGTCAACTGCTTCTAGGGATTCCCTAGCTACATCAACTGATTACAGCTCTTATTAATGAGGCATTTATCAGCATAGCCCACCGCTGGGGGCCAACCTGCTATTGTACCATAACCTGGAGAATCTAAGAGATCCAAATGTTTTTCCAGTTCTTTTATAGATACAGAATATTTGGAATGATCTGGCTCTTCCATTGAGAGTCTCCCAAGCCACTTTTGGGCTTTCTCCAAAAGAGTTTGATAAAATCTGTTCCCCTTCCCGCCCCCCCCCAAGCTGTACTCCTGAATAGCAAAATTAATTCTCTTAGTATTACAACTGGATGTAGTTTTGAAATGGATTCAACAGCCAGCATGCTAAAAATCTCTGGATTTTATTCTTAAATTGTTGCAAGAAGTTAAAGACTGTCTGGGAAAGTCCAGACAGCTGCTCTTGGCTGGGGATTGTTGGAAGAGATCTGCCAGCATGTTTTTTTTTTTTCCAGTTGAGCCCATTGAATTTACAAATATGCAATAATAGAAATCTGCCAATTACATGTGGTTTCAGTGCTTTTATATTCAGTCGAGGAGGAGGTACTTCCCAAATATTTCCAGAAGTAGGAATACAAGCTACGGTCACCTGGTCAGTTGCCATCTCTCAGTCCCTTGTTCTGGCTAATTCTCTACAAGGGTTGGGCCCCTTTCTCAGGACATACCCAGTGCAGGGCACCCTGCCCTTCACAAAGAAAAAAGAACTTCTCTGGGACCAATTCCCACACTGGATGCCTTGTGGCATCTGCCTCTGCCACTCTGGATTCAGGGATCCAGTTCGCAGCTCATCCTCCTTCACACGTGGTAACCAAACCCCAAGTAAGGCATTTGACAACTCTTGCTAGGTCAGATGAGATGGGGATGTTGGGTTGGATGTCATTAGCATGCTGAAGGGACCATTGCTCATGCCTCCTCCCTAGCCCTTCTGACAGCCCCGTAAATGCCGAACCAGAAGAGAGACTACATGGACCCCTGCATGACACCCAACCCCACCTCTGGGAATGCGTAGTAGTGAAGGAAATGAGTCACTGAAGAGCAGCCCTGAGTCTTGCTAAGCCAGGAGCACCTCATGAACTTCTATGTCACAGGCGGCTGACAGAGTTAATGCTAGCATTACATCATTAGTGAAATAGCAGCTTTGCATTAAGTTCAATGTCTTTTCGTTAGGGAGGAGGAAATAGAAACTGAATTAACATTAGCCTCTGGATCAAATTATGCTTGGTAGTAAAAATGTTCTAAATTCCTCTCCTAGTGCACCATAAATTTTGGGTTTATTAGAGACACTCAAAGTTTAATCTTGCTCATTCCATCTCCTCCTGCCAACAGAAGCCTTGTAGGCAAGATTTTCAAGGCTTTGTTCCTCACAATGAGGGACATGCTCTTCAAAGAGTTCCTCACCCCTGAAAATCTGCCCACTCCTTATGGTGCTTAACTTGGCCCTGTCTGCAGTTGCTGAGCTGTCCTGGAAATTCATTTGGCTTTTAAACTCCTTTGTTCAAATCCCCTATCTATGACGGGGCTAATGCTAAGATGCAGCCTCTTATGGGCTGTTGCTCGGCCCGCCGAGGAACAAGCTCCGCTGGTATTCTTTAAGATATTTTGTGGCACTCTACAAGCCCAGACCTTGGTCACTTGGTCTCTTTTCTTGGAAATAAGCTATGTCCATGGGGCCTGGATTATAGCAGCCTATAAAATCAAAAAGCCTCAATAACTAGAATTTTTAATAGCCAACTGATCTTCAGACATTGTTCCCAACCTGCTTATTGAATGTGGTGTGCACTCAAAATGATTCACACAGGTGAACTGGTGCCTGAAGATATTTTATTTTATTCATCTGAAAATGCAAAGAATGTGTTTTAGTACTGAGTGCCCTACAGCTAACTTGTCCTGCCAGGATTATGCACTGCTCTGAGAGCTGCTCCAGCCTCCAGGTATCCTTCCTCCTGCCCTACCTTTGGGAGCAGTCTGTCTCCAGACCCAGTCCAGAGATTACATTCACCACAGGATAATGCTCATCCCACAACCAGTAGGGAGTGGGTTTGGGGGAGAGACTTTCATAGGCACAAAAGAACGGTTGAGAGAAACTTTTTTCTGAGGTGTCATGCAATGAAAATCCCAGTCTTTCCCTAAATCCTACATAACCCACCCCCCACATTACAGGAACAGGACACTGTCAGTCATATTATTTAAGGCCAGAAGAGATCACCAGAGGATCTAGTCTTGGCCCCATGTATATACCGGCCACCACCCCCACCAGCAGCTGAATGTGAAACCCAACAGCTCAAATGAAACCAAAATATTACAGCCCACAGGAGACTAGACTATTATGTGCTACAGGCAGAGAACAGGACAGACCAAGTTGCCCTAGTGCCCGAGGACCCGTGCAGTGGCAGGAAATTAAGTGAGGGTGACCTGCACCCCTTCACTGCAAGGAAGGCGACAACCCCACCAAGGTCACTGCTAATCTGACCTGGGGGAAAATACTTTCCCGACCCCATATACAGCAATCAGTTAGATTCTGAGCATGTGAGCAAGGACCAGCCAGCCAAGCAGCAGAGAGAGAGAATGCTTGGTGCCACCTCAGAGCCCTGGCCCGCCATGTCCCATCTCCGGCATTGGCCACCCCAATGCTTCAGAGGAAGGAGACTGAGGAAAAAAATGCTTTCCAGAATCATGAAAGTGGGGGAAAATCCCTTCCTGACCCCTGCTGGTGGCCAGCTGAAACCCGGAAGCATGATCTTTTAGGAACATAAACCATAACCTGGAAATGAGCCCCATGGCTGCTAAGCCCTACCCCCAACCATCACCAGCATCGATGTCCTACCATCACTCTCCATTTGTCCAGTTCTCTTCAAACTAAATATGTTGTTTGCCCACAACTCCAGAACCTCACCCCTCTGATGGTTAGCAGTCTTCTTTTAATTTCCAGCCTGAACTAGTTCATGGCCAGTTTATATCCACTTGTTCTTCTGCCATCATAGTCTTTTATCTTAAATAGCTTTTCACCTTGCTCAGTATTTACTCCCCTAATGTATTTATAGAGAGCCATCGTATCCCCTCTCAGCCTTCTTTTTGCTAGGCTAACCAAGCCAAACGTTTTCAATCTCCTCTCATAAGACAGGCCTCCACCCCACGATCATCCTAGTAGCTCTTCTCTGCACCTGCTCCAGTTTAAATTCATCTCTCTTGAACATGTGTGACCAGAATTGTACACACTCTTCCAAAAGAGGTCTCACCAGTGCCTTGTACAAAGGCACTGATACTTCTCTATTTCTACTTGAAATGCCTCTCCTGATATGTCCTCGGATCACATTTACCTTTTTCACAGCCACATCACGTTGGTGGCTCATAGTCATCCTGCGATCAATCTGCACCCCCAGGTCGCTCTTTTCTGTTGCTTCTATCTGATGAGCCCCCAGCTTGCAGCTGGAATTCTTATTATTAGACTGTAAGTACTGACCTTGCACTTCATACTATTGAATTTCATCCCATTTCTGTCACTCCAGTCTTCATCTAGATCTCCCTATATAATAATCAGATCCTCTTATGTATTGATGATGCCTCTCAACTTTGTATCACCAGCAAACTTAATTAGCACACTCCCTACTTTGGGTGCCACAGTCATTAATCAAAATATTGAATAAAAGCGGACACAAGACCAATCTGTGAGGAACTCCGTAGTAACCTCCCTCCAGTCTGATAGTTCACCTTTCAGCACAACCTGTTGCCTTCTTCCCTTTAGTCAGTTCATTATCAACCTTACAATGCTTGTACTGAACCGCCCTCTTCCCTAATAATTCCCTATGCAGTATGCTTTACAACAGTCCAAGGCTATTAGACCTACTGCACTTCCCTTATCTAAAAAATATCAGTTCTTTTCTCAAAGAAGGACAGCAGGTTAGTTTGGCATAATCTACCTTTGGTAAACCCACGTTGCATTATATCCCCTTTGACACCTCTGATTATTCTTTGACCTCAGTAGTACGCAAGGCTTGAGAACAAATTGTGACAAACTAAGAGGTGTGTAATTGGATCACTGGATCACTTCCCCCTTTCTTACATAGAGGTACAAAGTTAGCTATTCTCCAGTCATACTTACCCCTGAATAGATTTATTAAAAATCCATGCTACCGGACTAGCAGTCTTACATGCCAGCTCTTTCAGTATTCTGGGATGGAAATTATCCGGTCCCTCCGATTTGAGTGTATTAACCTCTTTATGTTTTAATTCCACCTTCAAGGCGGTCATTTCCACTTCTAAATACTCATTTTCCATCAGTTGCACAGCCTTCATGCCTATGTTCCTTGTCACCACACTTTTATAGAAAACTGAGGCAAAGTATCCATTTAGTTTTTGGGCCATAACTAGATTATCTTTAATCTCCTTCCCATACACATGGCATAGCAGCCCAATCTCATCCCTCCTTTTCTCTTTTCATTTATATCACTATGAAAATGTCTTATTTATTTTTAATTCCTTGTCAAGAGCTAATTCAGGTTGATTTCTTGCAATTCTCTTCCTGGTATTGGTATGAATCTGTTGTATATTCTCTTTTGCAGTCCCCTCTACGTCCCCTGCATTTTTCTGTAGACTCGTCTCTGGCTATCTCCATCCTGAGTGTTGGTCTGGTGCTATTCTCAGCCCTGCCTCAAGCTTCCTGTGGGGCTTTGGGTGAGTCAGTCTCCTCTCTTCTGCAGGGCCCGACTTTCCTTCTTTTCTTCCTCATTGCACGCAATCTTCTGCCTGTTTCTCCTCCCTACTCCTCAGTGCCGCAAACCTGTTACTCAACTTGATTTCACCACCATTAGCTCATGCTCACATTCTTCCATGCCTCACCCTCCGCCACTGGGAGTCTGCCCTCCCTTTTGTTTACCACAGGGGTAGGCAACCTATGGCATGTGTGCCAAAGACGGCATGGGAGCTGATTTTCAGTGGCACTCACGCTGCCTGGGTCCTGGCCAGCAATCTGGAGGGATCTGCATTTTAATTTAATTTTAAATGAAGCTTCTTAAACATTTAAAAAAATCTTATTTACTTTACGTACGACAATAGTTTAGTCATATTATAGACTTATAGAAAGAGACCTTCTAAAAAACATTAAAATGTATTTCTGGCACGCAAAACCTTAAATGAGAGTGAATAAATGAAGACTTGGCACCCCACTTCTGAAAGGTTGCCGACCCCTGGCTTAGCAGATGTCTGCAAATCTTGAGTTGCCTATATCATCTCCTCTCCTTCAACATACCTTCAGATCCCTATCTGAATTCCATCATTGTCTCCAGCTGCTTCTCTCATTCTTGAGTCTTCTGTGCCAGGAGCACTATCAGGTGGCAATTCATGCATAAGTAGCATCCATCAGATGTGCACTCAAGGATGATAGTTGGATGCAGAAGCAGTAGGATGTACAACTTTTCTCTCCTCTCCTCCTTGAGTGACTTCTAATGTTGCCTCAGTAGCTATCATGGTCTTCTCTTCTTAGACCCATACCTAGGAAAAGGAAGGGAAACCTCACCCAAAACACCTCTTCTCCCCCAACTCCTGCTTACAGGCTCCCACAGCAGCCTTGCTGTTAGCTGCATTCCATTCCTTCCAGTGTTTCAGAGAAGCAGGACCAAAAAAATTGTGCAGAAGTGAATATATGAAAGAGCATGATAAGCTTGATGCCCCTTTGGGATTTGCTCTTGATTCCTTCATCTTCCTTTGACTCACATGCTCTGTTTGGAGAATTCCATGAATCCCCAGGATTTTGGGGGCTGGTACGTATGAAGTTCAGGACGTTGCTCTGGAAGAGAATTTGTCCGTCAAATCCTCTCCCTGAGATGCCTGGCGGCCCATCCCTTTATACTACTATGTCCTAGCCAGATCCTCTGAAGAAGGGTGTAATAACAACCAGCAGAGAGGCATTAAACACAAAAATACATGAACTCTTACTGAGGAACATGCAAATATTTCACCACCAGCCGCTGCCTTTCTGCAGCACCCTCCCAGTGGATAGGCTGGAGAACATCGTTAATCTCTTCACCCAGCTGCTTGCTCTAGCACCCTGATAAAATGAGCCTTCTCCTCCCATCCACGGGAGAAATGGGGGAAGAGCCAACCCTCTTCTGTTTGCTTAGTTCTACCCCATTGTAAAGGAATCCTGCGTCTTGGCGAGGGTTAGACTAGACCCTTGTGGTCCCTTCTAACCCTCTAGTTCTATAAGTCAGAAGGTAGAAGAAAAATGGCCTTGAGGTTAGGGAAACCCGAGTGTTGGTCTGGTGCTATTCTCAGCCCTGCCTCAAGCTTCCTGTGGGGATTTGGGGGAGTCAGTCTCTCAGTTCTCCATCGGGCATAATCCTTCCTTATCTCGTGGTGGTGGTGGGGGAATAAATGTCCTGTGTGTGTGAGGTGCTCATATGCCATGGTGATGGCTGGGGTGTGGGTGGGTAGGCGGGTGGGGGGCTCAAAGTGCCTACACTAAAATGTACAGTATAATACTGGACAAGGTTTATTTTCCTGTTTTCCATATGAAGCACTTCTGAAATGGCAGTGAATGTAGCAAAAAGTCTACTCCCCCTGTGATATGTGCCTTCAGCACGGGGGGGTGGAGGGGAGAGGAGGGGCAGCAGGGACCTTGCATGAACTGGCATCTGCCTACCTCTTTCCTTCCTTCCCTGTTACTTCCAATAATGGCCCACACAGGTCCAGCAAGACCTGCATCATGCCTGTTGCTGGATTGGGTCAGACTATTGATCCACCAGCAGGGCCAGCTTTATGAACTGCGGGGCCTGATTCGGATACCCGGCGGCGGTCCGGGGCTTCGGCGGCACTTCGGCAACAGGGGGGGGTCTGCTCCTGGTCTTTCGTGGCACTGAAGGACCTTCTGCCACTGAAATGCTGCCAAAGACACCCCCCCCATCACTGGGTGAGTAAAAAAAATTTTAAAAGGTGCCTAAGGCGTGGGGCCCTCTTAGGCACGGGGCCCAATTCCAGGGAATTGGCCTAAAGCCGGCCCTGTCCACCAGTTCCAGGATCCTGCCTGTTCCTCTTCTGTGTCAGTCTCATCTGCCTTCCTGCTTGTGACTTGATGCTCTGCGGCAAAATGGAGCTTTGCCCTTACCCATAATGCACCCGGTCAGTTATACAATGTTGTACAAGGGGCAGTGGATTTAATTCCTGATCCGTGCAGGTGGATAGTTCAAGCCCCGAAGTGTGAGTTGCTATTACTCTTGTTTATAGCTCCAGATAAGTTGTTGCTCGGATATACCTGTAGATGGGGCATAAATAGCAAATCATTGGACAAACGGATCTGTGTCAATCGCTCCCGAGTTCGAATAGTAACTGTGTGGAGGGAGTGTTTCTTGGGCCTGCACTGAAACAGGCATTCTGGCACAAGCATCTCCATTCCCTTGACCTTCACCAGCCAAATAATTTACTGTCATTCCCCACTCCCCTCTCCCTCTCTTCCAATAACTGTGTGAGCCCATAAAAGCGTAGAGAATTCTAATCAGGATAAATGTAACGGCATTTCTAGCCCTGTGAACACATGCTTTATGACTATTGTGTGTGTGCATTTTTTTTAAAAGTCCCACAGGGTTTCTGTTAACATAATTGTGTTGAGCAAGCTTGAAATATTTGAAAGCTTTTAAGTGCCTGTTATATACATCCAAGGTTTGTGCTGGAACATGCTAGGCTGCAATAGACGTTTTCCAATTAAGTGAAACAGCAGTGAGGATAATGGGTTTATGGAAATGGAGGAGCCGTGCTGCAGGGAGATGGAAAGCCAAAAAGCATTAATCTTAATAAACTTTTTATTTCTCCAGGCTTGTGCCTGGTTCTGCGGTGGACGGCTCCTGTCTAAGAAATCTGCCCTCTTTCCTTGCCTAGTTTTCCCAAGAGTTCCTCCCTGCTTCCCTTTGCAATGATGCATACTCATGTACGTACACAGGTGTCTGTCACTGCAACCACCTATGCAGCCTAGTGAATGGAATTCAGTCTTCTGCTCAGAAATATCCTACTGCTACACTTCTGGGAACGAACGCCATTCGTTCAGCCTGGGGCCGAGGAACTCTAGAGTTAACTGAACAGCTCGGATCTAATCCTGCACAGGATTGCCACATGTCTGGTTTTCAACCGGAATGTCCAGTCAAAAAAGGACCCTGTGGGCTCCGGTGAGCACTGCTGATTGGGCCTCTAAAAGTCTGGTCGGTGGTGCAGTGGGGCTAAGGCAGGTTCCTGGAAGCGGCGACGTGTCCCTGCAGCCCCTAGGCACAGGGGCAGCCAGGGAAGCTCCACACGCTGCCCCTGCCCTAAGCTGTGGGGGTGGTGTCTGCGGGCATGGGCAGAGCCCCCTGGCCTTTCTGCTAGGAGCCAGAGGGACACGCTGGCCGCTTCTGGGAGTCGCCTGAGGTAAACACCACCTGGACGGAGCCCATACCCTAACTCCCTCCCAGAGTCTGCATCCCCTCCTGCACCCCAACACCCTACCCCAGCCTTGAGCCTCCTCCCACAACCCAACTTCCTCCTAGAGCCTGCACCCCAACCCTGAGCCCCCTCCCACTCCGAATCCTTCATCCTTGGCCCTGCCCCAGCCTGGAACCCCCTCCTACACTCTGAACCCCCTCATCCTTGGCCCTGTCGCAGCTCAAAACCCCCTCCTGCACCCAAACTTCCTCCCAGAGCCTGTAACCTCTCCCACACCCCTGCCCCAGCCCGGTGAAAATGGGGGTGGGGCCTTAGAGAAAGGATGGCATGGGGGTAGGGAGTGGGGAAAGAGTGTTCAGTTTTCTGCAATCAGGAAGTTGGCAACCCTAATCCTGCAGCCAAATGGTCTTGGGCCAGACTCTGCTATGCTTACTCTGGCGAGTAGTAACTTGTTCCTTGTGTCTTCCTTAGATGAAAATAAGAGAGTAACCTGAATCCGGCCCTTTGATCTACAGGCCAGCAATGTGGGGCCTGGTCCATACCTGGATGGGAAATAGCCAACGCATCACTAGGTGCTTCAGAAAGAGGTATTAGCAAGGCACTCACTGGTCTTTCCTTTTTGGTTCAGTGCTGAAGCAATGTTCCCTCTAGGTACTGGGGAGCTGGAAATGTCCCCTCTTAGACAAGACTGGAAACAGAGAGTAAAGGTCTTCTGGTATGGTCTGGAAGAGAGCAAGGATGTTAATGTTGGTGTCGTAGCCCAATGACTGTGGTAGTAACTAAAGCTAGGAGGATCTGGTAGGGAGAACATAGTTATTTCCCATCCTAAAATAATACGTATTGTTCCTGGTAATGTCTGTGGTGCCCCTAGTTACCAGGGTAGATGCCCTATAATAATTCTAGTCTGCTGCTGTGCCCTGCTCAGTGCCTGCCTTGCCATTCCGGGGCCTGCCTGCAAAACATCCTCCTTCTCAATCAGAATCACTTTCTGGTTTACCCTGATGGTGTCACTCTGCCCTAGGGTCTTTAGGACAAGTTAATGGGGGTGCTCCTCAGTCTAAGTGGCTCATCTCACTTAAAGGTGGGTGTGCTCTGGGAGATCTCTAGGTTTCCTTACCTGCCTGCAGCCGCAGAAGTGGAGCCCAGCTCCTTTTTCCTTCAAGCCTTCGCCATCGCTTTACCCAAGGTGTCATGGAGTCACCGGGAGATGCTCTGGAACTGCTCCCCACAAAGCCAGGCAGGACTTTGGGGAGCCTCCTCTCCCTCGGAGCAGACTTGTTCAGGGCAAGAAGCTCACACGGCTTCACCT